>NC_090730.1:91587463-91614963 GCF_036898095.1 Palaemon carinicauda | reverse complement strand
TTCTATCCAAACTCAACTTTCAATCTCTCCTGGCTTGAATAAAAAAAAATATATATTTAGATACGACGGCTATTTATAACTAGCCTATACACATAGACATTAAGGAGCTGACAGCTACCACATGCGTCTGAGCAGAGGCTTTGGAATCTATATAAACAACGCCAAGAACTCGCTCACAGGTTTCGAGAGACTGGGAAGGAGGAATTCCAGGGTGACAGGAGACGCAAGAATGGAGTAGTGCTATAAGTGCCCCGCAAAGCACATTCTTAACATGTAATTGCTGACCACTCCCTGTGGCCGACCCTAGCGAAATAGGCTCAACTGCTCATGAAGTTGACATAGCTTTTGTGCCTTGTTGTAGTCCTGGCCAACTGTAAAACCCAGTTGCTACTTCATGGTAATACTCAGTAGTACCTAAGAGTCTGGCTGTTTCTGGATGTCTGGAAATCACAGTAATCGCTAGCCTTCCGTTATGAATCCTGGCAAGAAAACAGGCTTCTGTCTTTTGCTGCTCAGTTCGTTGTTATGGCACGTTAGGGACAGCCCAACTTCAAGGAGACTTAATTGTTGGTTTGGGAATGCTTATGGAAGGTTAGGGACAGAAAAGATGAAAAGTCACACAGTATTAAGCGGATGCAGCAGCAGGCGGGTAACTATCAGCCATCCCCCCTTTTTACACTTGTGGTCACAAAGGTAATAGTTATAGAATTTATTAGATGAGATTTCCAAACAGACACTTGGGACAATATAACAGAAATTAAAAATGAGTGAGAAACTGAAGTTGAAACACAAATGAGCAAAATGCCAAATAAACAAATGGCGAGTAGACTACAAAGAAGGGTGGGCTGCTTACCTGCACTGTAATAGTGTATGCCTATTCTGTCAGCAAAAACCGGGAGTAGAGAAATTGAAATTTGAAAACCGAGAACTAAGAAAACAATTGAAAGAGGGTCATGTCAAAGTTCCAACAGTTAGAAATAAGGAACAAAGAATTCATAGAGTATGTTGCAGAAAATGGGATTAGTATCCAAGAAATACAAAATAAGCTAAAGTCAAGGACAGAACCTAGAGAGTAAATAACAAAAGAAAACAGAGCGTTCATGAAACCCACTAGAGGAAAGGAAGCTAAGGCCAAGAAGACTAAACAACAGCCTAGAAATGTAACTCTTAACACCAAAAAACAGATTCTCGCCCCCCCCCCCCCCCCCCCCCCCAGCAGAGAAAGAGGAAGATGAGACGTTGTTAATCGGAGGCTATAGTAGGTAGTAGGTTGGCCAGGGCACCAGCCACTCGTTGAGATACTACATCTAGAGTTGTAGGGCCCTTGGACTTGCCAGACAGTACTACAATGGATCCTTCTTTCTGGTTATGGTTCACTTTCACTTTGCCTACACATACACCGAATAGTCTAGCATATTCTTTACTGATTCTCCTCTGTCTTCATACACCTGACAACACAGATTACCAAACAATTCTTCTTCACCCAAGTGGTTAACTTCAGTACTCTAGTTGTTCAGTGGCTACTTTCCTCTTGGTAAGGGTAGAAGAGACTTAAGCTATGGTAAGCAATTCTTCTAGGAGAAGGACATTCCAAAATCAAATCACTGTTCTCTAGTCTTGAATAGTGCCCTAGCCTCTGTACCATGGTCTTCTTTGGATAGTGCCATAGCCTCTGTACCATGGTCTTCCACTGTCCTGGGTTAGAGTTCTCTTGCTTGAGGGTACACTCTGGCACACTTTTCTATCTGGTTTCTCTTTATCTTGTTTTGTTGAAATTTTTTATAGTTTTATGTAGGAAATATTTATTTAGATGATGTTACTGTTCTTGAAATATTTTATTTTTCCTAGTTTCCTTTCCTCACTGGGCCATTTTCCCTGTTGCGGCCCATGGGCTTATAGCATCGTGCTTTTCCAACTAGGGTTGTAGCCTAGCAAGTAATAATAATAATAATACCGCTAGAGAATTATGGGATCCTTTGAATGGCCAGACATTACTACATTGGATCCTTCTCTCTGGTTACGGTTCATTTTCCCTTTGCCTACACATACACCAAATAGTCTGGGCTATTCTTTACATATTCTCCTCTGTCCTCATACACCTGACAACACTAAGATTACGAACAAGTTTTCTTCTCTCAAGGGGTTAACTACTGCACTGTAATCGGTCAGTGGCTACTTTCCTCTTGGTAAGGGTAGAAGGGACTCTTTAGCTATGGTAAGCAGCTCTTCTAGGAGAAGGACACTCCGAAATCAAACCATCGTTCTCTAGTCTTGGGTAGTGCCATAACCTCTGTGCCATGGTCTTCCACTGCCTTGGGTTTAGAGTTCTCTTGCTTGAGGGTACACTCGGGCACACTGTTCTCTCTTGTTTCTCCTCCTCTTGTTTTGTTAAAGCTTTTTATAGTTTATATAGGAAATATTTATTTTAATATTGTTGCTGTTCTTAAAAACAATTTTTTTCCTTGTTTCCTTTCCTCACTGGGCTGTTTTCCCTGTTGGAGCCCCTGGGCTTATAGCATCCCGCTTTTCCAACTAGGGTTGCAGCTTAGAAAATAATAATGATAATAATAATAATAATAATAATAATAATAATAATAATAATAATAATAATAATAATAATATGGTAAAGGACCAAGGGGAGCACTTCAGCCTCAAAAAGAGGAGAAAGGTCAAGTCCTATCCAGGTGCCAATGCACCGAAGTGGTCTGTAAAACTATAACAGAGAGCAAGAACACCGCTATTATTGTACAGGCAACTAGAAATTATTTATTCCTAATAAAGAATACTGCTGGTCAAACAGAACCTTTGGTTAAACAAGTAGAAAAGAAAAAAAACCTGTTGAAATGGCTAGAAACAAGACCAACAATACCATAGTTATAAGTATTCTCCCAAGACTCAATGTCAGCCACTTCACTCTGAGTAAGGCCTTAGGGATAAACGAAAAGCTTAAGAAGTGAAATTTATAAATATTTGGGATATTTTCTACGGCAAGAGAAAATTACACAGAAGAGATGGAATGCACTTTAATGAAGAAGGCAAGAGAGTATACGGAAACCAACTTAATCTCAACCTGTACTATTACTTAGACACAGTAGACCAAGAACAAACTAGACCCCTTAGAAAATCCTCCAACAACAATTAGAGGAAATTTGTCAGAAAACTTGGACAAAGCAGATAAAAGTAAAACTAAAACAAGTAAATCAGGGAAGCTAGCAAAGTCACAGAGGGAGAGAAAAAAGATAGAAAATTTCCTGAGTGGCACAATTCAATCCTCAGTCAGTTAGAAACAAAATGGAAAACTTCAGGACAATGATAGCTAGTGAGGAAGTAGATGTCATAGGCATTACCGAGACGTGGATTCAAGAAGAAACAAAGGATTTTATTGGTGAATACAAAATTCCAGGTTTCAAGCTTTTCAAGAAGGATCTAATTACCAAAATGGGTGAAGGGGTAATGCTCTATGTTAAAAATCCCTTAAACCTCATAGAAATTAAATTAGAAACCGAATGTGAAGTGACAGGTGCAAACATCAATACTATAGGAAAAAACATGTCTACTAGTAATATACAGACCACCACATCAAATACAAGAACAGGACAAAGAGCTGTATAGACAACTTGGACAAGAAGTTAACAAGAAGCTAGTTGTCATAATAGGAGACTTTGATGCAGTAGTAAACTGGGACACTGTCAATTCTACATCAAACACAGAGTGACAAAGACTACTAGAATTTGTCAACAATGAATTCCTTCATCAGTGGGTCGATAAACTATCCAGGGGAAACCACATATGAGGTATTGTGCTAACAACAGAAGAAAATTTAGTATCCAGTGTTTCAGTAGGTGAAAATATTGGCAAAAGTGACCACAATAGTTAGGTGTAAGGTAAATATTCCTCATCTTAAAGAAAGGAAAATTATAAAAAAGCTAGATCATAGACGTAGTAACTGGATAAAACTGAAGAAATACACCAAGAATGCGAATACGACGAAATGGGGAACATCGATACACAATTGGACTCCTTTGTAGAAGTATATAAGAAAAAAAGGGCTAAATGTATACCGCATAGTAAAATTTTACCAAATGTTACTCCACAACCTAAGTGGTTCAACAAAGAAATAGCCAATGCAATAAGAAGTAGAGACAGGAAACAAATCAATGTGTCCACAGCCTTCAATTCATGAAATTTCTAAGCACAAAAAGTTAAGCTGAAAAGTAGATAAATTAGTTAAAAAAGGCCAAGGTCAATGAAGAGAAAAGAGTGGCTTCAGCTAGTAAAAGAAAACCCAAAAGAATTTTTTACATATGTAAACAGTAGAAAACCAATAAAAAACAACATTAGCCCATCAAGAGACTCGGAGGGTATCTTATAGCAAATGGTTTGGAAAAAGCGAAACTGATGAATGCATATTTCACAACTGTATTCATTAGGGAACAAACAACGACCCTCCCTGAACCAGCTATAAGATATGAAGGGCCCCAACCATTAAATAGAATCACTTTTACAATGGATGATGTCAAAAATAGAATAAAAGGACTTGGGTAAGTTTAAGGCACCAGGTCCAGATAATATTCATCCAAGAGAGAATATAGAACTAGAAGAAGAGATAACCTCACTCTTTTACAAAATGTTCCAAAAGACAGCCAACGAAAGAAAGGCACCCCAAGGATGGAAACTAGGCAAAGTTCTTCCAATCTACAAGAAGGGGGCCAAAAGAAGAACCTGGCAACTACAGATCAGTGTGTCTAACTTCAGTACCTTGCAAAATTTTTGAACCAATTATAGTAGATTCAATAATAGAACATATAAAGAAAAACAATCTTCTGATAGACAGCCAACATGGTTTTGGATAAAAGAGATCAGGTGTGACAAATCTTATGGAATTTTCCCACATGTTTAGCACTTATGGCAAAAGTAGGGCAAAAGACATCGTATACTTAGACTTTCAAAAGGCTTTTGACAAAGTTCCTCATAAAAAAATTACCCCTCCGGTGCTGAAGCCTTGACGAGGATTGGGGACTTAGGGATTAGTAGCTAGGCTCCGATGAACAGTGGGAACTGCTTTCCCACTGGACCTTGATGCCCAATTGTATATCCAACTAAATTAGTCAGAACTTTCTCTTTTCCTTTTGGTTCCTTTTTTTCTCCCATCTCTTCCTTTTTGGGCATGAGCTTGATGACTTTGGCTTGTTTGATTATAGTTTGGCTGCTTCTTTGGATTTGGTGCAGTGTGGGATGGATGACATGCCATCTCAACCTGTACAAATTTAGACGACATCACCCTTGGCAGACCCCATTGTGTGCAGACTTAGTCTGTTAAGAGTTGGGCTCCAGTGATCCGGTTTCAAGTTACCCATATTTGCTGGTAATGGGGGACACCAGGCAATGGAGTCGTTGGTGGGAGGGGCTAAGTACCCCGACTGACCAGTGTACATCAACCTTAAGGCCCGGATCACCTCCAAACATAAAAAAAAAAACTATTTTATCAAGTAACTAGATATTTTCAGGGTACAGTTATATTACAATTGTCAACACTATATGAGTATAAGAACTCAATATTTATGTTCTTTGTGCGTCCCTCACTCCATATATATGTCTCGTCATATGAGAATTGCGGTCATGATTTTATTTTTCAGACTTCCCTTTTTTTTTTTTTTTTTACATGAAAATACTCAAATATCATATAAACATGTAATTGAGCTTTTCCCAAAATCTCAAACAGAACAAATAAATAAATAGAAAAATATCCGTGACGTCACACTGAGTTTCGTATTTTTTTTTCTAATTAAATTCTCTCCAGCAACATTATAAATGCAAAACTTATATACGTTAACATGTGTAGTTTCAAAATACTTGAATTATTTTCCGAATTTTAGCTAATATATGAAACGGAAAAAAAGGGGTTTTGAGTAATCACGCTTCAAAGTTTTCAGTAACATGAGTGAACTTTTTATGACACAATACTTGGTTATTGACGTAATGATTGGTATTCTTTTTGCATGCTACTTTCTAAGCAGTTATATATCGATATTAGGTTTAATTTGTCCTGTTTATTGTAATGAATAGAAATGATTATTATTTACTTACGTTGGTATCAAGTGTTGATATTGTCAGGGCTGGCTCTCTCTCTCTCTCTCTCTCTCTCTCTCTCTCTCTCTCTCTCTCTCTCTCTCTCTCTCTCTCTCTCTCTCTCTCTCTCTCTCTCTCTCTCTCTCTCTCTCTCTCTCAGATAAGTTGGTGTTTATTGTATGCCTTGTAATTATACATAATAAGTTAGTGTTTGTTGTATGCCTTGTAGTACAGTAATTATACATTATAAGTTGGTGTTTGTTATATGCCTTGTAGTACATTATTGTATACAGTACATTTAATGTCAAAAGAAACATTTTATTTTAACATTTCTTTATAAAGGGAAATATTTTATTCACTAGTTTTTTATTTATTTTAAAAGCCATCTATCGTGTAATTATTACATAATCACTTAGCAGTAACAAAGTAAAAATTCATATATACATATTAAACAGGCAATTACAGGTTAAAAAAAGATCTCCGTCAATTCTCGTATACAGCTACTGAGCGGGTACCGGTGCCTCGTACCAAAGGGTTTAATAGGTATTGCAATCCTCTGTGTAGATTGAAAGTGAAATCGCGAAGGGAATACTCACATATAAAGACGACTGTACCCTGTAATTTGTATTGAAAAGCCATACTGTTTAAAATACATAATGTCTTAAAAAAAAATTGCCGACTTGTTACCGCAAGATAGGCTATTCATTCCCAGCCTCAGAACAACTTCAACCCACTCAAGCCCCTAATCGTCCCCAAAAAGGTCAATAAAATGGCTTTAATGTTTTGTTTTTATTATTTAGTTCATCGTTATTTTTTTAGTTTGTAATTACAACAGGAGGTATTTATTTACCATTAACTAAAACTACTTGTACTGTGATAGAAACTAAGTAAAAACAATATTACGCTGTACTTCGTGTGTTATTTATCCGAGTGTAGGCAATGGACTGTGCGTTGTTAGGTTATGTTAGTAGTTATATAACCCCTGGGGCACCAAGTATTTCATGCATTTCTGTGCCTGTCTGTTACCTACCCTTACAGAGAGTGAGGCCTGACTTTGCCTAGGTATGATCATTGACACCACCCTGCCAAAAGTCTTCCCATTAGACAACAGAATGTAGAGACTGAGGAAGGTGGCAAACCCATCCCTCCAACAAAACACTCTCCCAGCCCAGCGGTGGTCACGTCTCGTAGGTCACCTGACATCCCAGGTCCCTTTAGTCCACAACGACCGCGTACCAATTCAATCTCTTCAATGGCAGTTAAAATCCTGGTGGGTTCAGCAAAAGGACTCTCTGGATACGCTGGTCCCGATGGGACCCAAGCAGCGGACGGACTTGGGATGGTAGGTAGCAGATGAGAATCTCTACAGAGAGGTCAACCTTCTCGTTCCTCCCCTGGAATTGATTCTCTTTCCAGATGCATCAAAAGAAGGTTGGGGCCCACATGCTGCACTACACGGCCTCCAGGCTCTGGTCAGAGTCCGAAAGGTACCAGCATATAAAACTCATGGAGATGAGGGCAGCCTTCCTAGCCCTACAACAGTTCTATCTGTTCCTGGCAGGTCACTCTGTGGTGTTGATGAGCGACAACACTGTAACGGCTTATGTAAACAAGCAAGGTGGTACCTTTTTGCAGCCCTTTTGCCATCTAGCAGTGGAGATGTTAAGATGGGCAGAAGACAGCTCGGTGTCTCTATCAGATTGCTGCATTCTGGGGAAAATGACTTTGCTCGCGGGCACTCTGAGCAGAGTGACTCATATTGTGGGCTCCGAGTAGTCTTTGAATCATCTAGTACCCAACAAAGTCCTAACTTTGTGGGGTTCCCCGACTGTGGATCTGTTCACAACATCCCTGAACAACAGGGTCCCGTTCTACTGTTCACCTGTCCTAGATCCCAGGCCCTCTGACAAGATACATTCCAACAAGGGTGGGACATCATCGATGTTTACACCTTTCCCAATGTTCTGTCTGATGAGAAGGGTGCTCAACAAGACGGGATCATCCTTCAATCTATCAATGACCCTCATAGTTCAGCTATGGCATCATGCAGAATGGTTCCCGGAGCTGCTTCAGTTCCTGACAGGTCCCGAGAGATCTCCATCCACGACACAATTTACTCAGACATCCACACATGAACATCTTCCCCAGAGCCGTGGAATCCCTACGACTTCACGCCTAGAGACTATCCAGCATCTCCTCTCTCAGAGAGTCTTTTTGCAACAAATTGTATAGAGGATGTCTGGATACCTACCAAAATCTTCAGCTGCCGTCTACCAGGCCAAGTCGTCTGTCTTCTGTGGTCGCTGTCGTGGAATAAGTATCTCACCCCTCAATGCCACTATTCCATCAATATCAGAGTTCCTTGTACTGTATACCTTCGGGAGGAAAAACTTCTCTTGGTCTTGGCGGTGATTGGCTACTGCTCAGCTTGGAGCCTCGCCTTAAGGCTGAAAGGAGTTAACATTTCCTCTTCGTTGGAGTTGTCTCTCCTCGTATGGAGTTTCGAACTTACCTGCCCTCAGTCGGAAGTTAGACCACCTCCGTGGAAAGTGGTTCCCATCCTTCGGTCCCTGAAGGGCGCTCTCTATGAATCATTACGCTAGGCATCAGATCTTCATGTGACTTTGAAGACAATTTTCCGGCTCGCTTTGGCTTTGGCCAAGAAAGTCAGCGAACTCCGTGGTCTTTCCTAAGATGTCTCCCATTCAGGGGGATGGGGGAGGTAATGGTCGGCTTCGTCCCCAAGTTTATCGCCAAGACTCAAAATCTGTTTCCAGATTGGTAGTCTTCGTAATGTTACCGATAATCCAGATCAACTGTTCCTTTGTCCAGTGAGGAGTTCGAGGTACTACCTTAACCCTGGATAGGTATGCTCCTCGGACACCCCTTTAAGGGTATACTCGGTCGCGCGCGACCCCTACTCCGAAAAAAATTCAGGAAAAATTTAGTTATGCATCAATCTGTATTGTTTGACTTGGTAAAAATACTTCAAAGAATGCTAAAAACTACTGAAAATATAAATGATACCCATCTACAAAATAACTATTTATTGGAAATATATTAAAAATTTAAGTATACAAAAAAAAAGACGACGTAAATATTCACAAAAAATAGAAATATACATACACACATAAATCCCTTTAGGGACACCTTCGTAGATGGCAAAGCAACAGCGTGTAATTGCTGGAAATGAGTTGGACCCATAGAAGTCAAGATCTGAAATGAGAAAAAAAGGGTAACTTTTTTTGGCCAAAAAAATTTGTCCAAATTTCATGAATTTTTTTGGGTACCCAAATGAAATAGGAAGAGGCTAATTTTTTTATAGAATAAACTCATATTATCCTAGAACAGAAATACATGATAAAATGTGCACTAAGATGTAATTTACCGTTATATCAGGGGCGAAATCTAAAGGTCATTTTTTGACGGCCTAGTTTCACAATGTAAATTTCTTATGAAAATCATTGTATCTCCTATAAAATATGATATTTATGCATTAAAATATACCAAAATATCACAAATTCTATACAGAACAAGAATATATAGAGATATGCCAACTTACCTTTCGGGTATGTCAACAAAATGGCCGCAGACCGCAACAACTCTTACAGCCCAATCTACCACTTGAAATGAAGAATGGGGTTGCAAACTCCATATTATCATCAACATCTCTTTTTAACTCCATTAGAAGTGTGTTGATGACATCCATGCCGAGGGAATACTGCCTGCTGGCCATTATTGAAGATAAATTCAAAATAAATAGAAAAAAATCAAATTTGCAAAAAATAAAAAAAAAATTCAGAAATTAGCATTTGAGGGAAAATGGACCTCATGGCAATATATGGCATCTAAGCCAAAACCAATGTCATGCAAGTGGTAGACACACCATCCATCCACACTTTCCAACTATAAAGAACCAAACAAGTATCAACACTGTTCGACAATTTATAATTATGTAATAACTTTGCTGTTTGATCACTTACCCCTATAAAGGTATGTCAGGGTCGAGGTCGACCCCTGGGGGGGTAAAAAAACGGGGAAGGAGGGAAGTTAGACGAAAATCAGTCCTAAAGCAGACAATGGTATGTAGACTAATCACCCCTTGCAGGTCGATCACTTCCATATTCGAGACAGCTGATGATTCATGGGGAAAAAACAGGTTTTGAAAATGCTGTAGGGGTCGCATACGACCCATCATACCTTTCCAGGGTTAAAAGAACTACAGCAGTTCGCCCCCTAGTGTCACCACTCCGTGTCAGTACGGGGAAGGTCAAGAGAAGGATCACCAAGAACATGATCTCTACTTGGATTCGCAAGGTCACAGACCGAGCATTGGATCCCAATCCTTCTCCACAGATGAGACAACCAAGAGCTCATGACGTTTTGGGCATCAGCATGTCCCAAGCATTCAAGAAGAATTACTCTGTGAATCAGATTTTACAAGGGGACATATGGATACGTAGACAACCGTCGCCGCCCACCACCTGCAAGACATGACCTACAGGAACATGGAGACTTTCTCCGTTGGCCCTGTGGTGTATGCATAACAAGAGGTTTCATCACCTCGGGCTCTTTGATGGACTAGTAGCAGATGGCTGAGGCCAGAGGTTACCTGTGACTAGTCTGGGATGAATGTTTAAGAATGACTGGCTTTTTTTTTCTTCATCTTCCCTTCTCTTGGGGAACAGCACCTGTGGTCCTTTGCAAACTAGCCTCCTCTGTCTGCTGGTAAAACCATTTCTTTGCAACCTGGTAGAGAGATAATACTTTTTGCATCCCTGTACCCTTTGACGAGGTGAGATTGGGTAACGTCTAACGTTGATTAAAAAATTCCTACGTTTCCGAAAATTCCTACCTAGTCTAGTCACATTATTAGTATCACACAATTACACATTTGGCTCAGGTCGCTAAAGCGTGCTCTGCATGTAAAATTTAACGAGGTGATAAGCTTTCTCCCTTATACATGTGGAGCACGTACATGAAAACCATGGGTCAAAAACCAGTGAGTTGGTTTGGACTTTCAGCAGTGTTTGTCAGATTACTTCCACTGGATTATCGTACATGAACCTTAAAAGTATCGTTTATTGCCCAAAATTTTTGTACACACTTTCAACATCCACACACGTGCAGATATATACATATATACTGTATATATATATATATATATATATATATATATATATATATATATATATATATATATATATATATTTATGTATGTATGTATGTATGTGTACAGTATATGTATATATATATATATATATATATATATATATAATATATATATATATATATATATATATATATATATATATATATATATACACACACATATATCACACTTCTGTTATAAACATTTTCGTATATATATACAGTATATATATATATACAGTATATATATATATATATATATATATATATATATATATATATATACAGTATATATATATATATATATATATATATATATATATATATATATATATATATATATATATATATATATATACAGTATATATATATATATATATATATATATATATATATATATATATATATATATATACAGTATATCACACCTCTTCAAAAAAATTTTGTGTATATATATATATATATATATATATATATATATATATATATATATATATATATATATATATATATATATCACACCTCTGTTAAAAGCATTTTTGTATAATAGTGAAGTGTTTCTAACTCGGTACCCTTGAGTTAAGTTTCTACTCTATATGGATCTATTGTTTCAAGACTGGTTTTTATCACGTACTATCTTTCTATAAATGACAATAATAATTCCTTATATAGCAATGAAACCTTTACTTGTAGTGCAGTATTGTAATAAGTACTTTGTCTGACCGTAGAAAACACACCGACGTTTCTGCAAAACCCAATCAAAAGATGGTAAGACTTCATTAAAATTGATCATAAAACAATTAAAAATTAATTCTGTAGACATAATTCTCCGTGATAACTGGTAGCATTGAAATAACAATTTGGAGCTTCCCAATGCTCTAATATACACCTCAGTTGTTTAAATGAAATTAAATTTTGTAGCAAACAGAAATGTATAACCCTGATTCCTATTCAAAGAGAAAATTCTAAGTAAATAGTAAAAGTAGCTCTATAACAAGATCTTTGATTATGTTGTTTTCGTGTCGCATCCTGTCTAATAGAATACATTTTCAATCGAATAAAACCTTCGCTAATCCTTTGCTAAAGTATTCCGGAACCTTTCTCCTTCCATAGAGTTGATTTCATGACCTTTTCCTCCCACCTATGGTCCCACAGGTGTAGGCTACCCTCATTAACAGGAAAACATCCGGAAAGAAAAACATTGGCAATGCTATTAAGTTTGAAGAACTATTTTGATAAAATGTTCGTGGAAAAATAAAAGGTTATATATTTTTTTTTCATTCTCAAACCTTGAAATTATCGTACAAAAGCGTACGATACCTAATGTATGTATCGTACATCTTACCAGACCCAAAATAATCGTACATATACGATAATTATTGTACAAATGATAACCTGACTTCTCCCCACCTAAAGGGTGAATCATCCCTAATAAAGAGCGAAATGGTTTGTATTTAGTGTCGGAACAAATGACATTTAAGATAATTTGCATTTTTCTATCGATATAAACCTTGAGCTCCTCATTCAAATCTGGCTTGCCATCACCTATCTCCCTGAAAGTCCTTCCTGCAATCAAAAGTGATGAGACAACATAGGTCTGTGTGAGCATTGTAGCTGGTACTACCCCTCTAACCCCCCCCCCCCCACTAGCAGTGGGGTAGTTTCAACTCTAATCGCCTTATGGCTAGTCTTCCAGGTTAACTGAAAGTATATCCGTAATAAAGAGCTCAAGGTTTGTATCGTTAAGAAAAATACAAGTTATAGTTCTTTAAATTTGTTATTTTGCTAATATACTGTACTGTTTATGGGGGGGGGGCTGTTAGGTTATCAGCTGTTTTACTGGGAGGGCAGGTTGTTGTTGTTTTAAATTCTATTGTCAAGAAGTTCACTTCAAACAAGTAGCAGATTAATTTGTTGAGAATTTACATAAATTTGCAACTATTTTTTTTTGTCTCTGGAAGCAAGTACAATACTCTTCTAGTATTGAGCATCAGTATATAAAGTTTGTTAGTTAAACCAAGTGTTTCCATTATTGTATTTGATTTTATAATTCAGTCCTGTCATGATATTCCATAATTTACATAAGTAGACTAATAAAATGCATTATTTTGACTATATTTGATGTACTCTTTATTTTTAGGCATTAACATGACTGCAATATATGAATTGCGACTTAAAAAACTGCGTAGAAATAATAGAAGTCTAGCCAAGGCATTAGCAGACCAGAAGATTGAAACACAGCAATGGTAAGGAATGTTTAATCTATTGTAGGTGTTTTGTTGTTCTATATGTTGGCTATTGAAATTGTTACAGAAAATTGGATTTTCATTTTGATATACAGTGATGCCTCAGGATACGAAAGTAGTCCGTTCAGGATACGGTTTCGTATCCTGAGTCGCGTTTTACATGTAAATAGCCTAATCCGTTCCAAGCCTTACGAGAAACACCTTTTCTTCCATAAACACGCTAAACTGTAGTAATAAACATGCAATGCAGCCATTTCTATCATTCAATAATTAACCCAACCGTTAAAAACAGCCTAATCCATTCCAGAAACCACTATGAGATTATTCAATAATGTACTGTAGTTATACCCTAGTTATCCCCCCCAAGCCCTAAGAAAACGGTCCGTTTTCTTTACTACTGTATAAAAGTTACGGTACTGTATGTAAAGCATTTGGATCAGTGAAGGTGTATTGTTACCTGTACGTACACCTAAATTAAGGATTGATACTCTGAAAAAAAGGTTACAGTTAATTAGTGTAACAAAAAAGTTGAAACTTACCTTTTGATTGAGACCATGTCCGATAGCGAAGTCGCGGCAGAGGAGGATGGCATAAGGCAGAAAACGTAACAAGTGACAGACTACGTACAGTAATTTACACACTTAACACATTAACATTTAAACTTTACGAAATAAAAAAATGGCAGAAATAATTAACACTTAACATTACGTATGGAAAACTATAAAATGAAAGAAAAAATTACTTTAACACTTAACGGTAACATAAAACTTAAAATTTAATTTTATTTTTGCTTTTCTATAACTTTACGTTTTTCTTATTTTCTAAATCTCTTCTACTTCTTCATCACTTTCTTTTTTCTGTTTCTTTTCTTTACTTTCACCTTCTAATTCTTCATCCCTTCCTCTTTTCTGTTTCTTTTCTTCACTTTCACCTTCATCTTGGCCTACTAATACCGCTGGCCTCTTTATTAAGAAACTATCCATTGAAGCTTGTTTCTGCCTACTTTTCAACACATTTCTAAAATGCGTTAGGCAAACGTCATTGCAGTGTTGAAGCGCACGGTTGGTATAAACTTTTTCTGGATGTTCCTTTTCGACGTAGTCTGCCATTTTATGGAAACATGCGAGAATTTCCTTGATGTCTGCCGTTTTCAAAGGTGTAACATCCTCCTCATCACCGCTAGAGAACTGCTCTTGAACATCACTCACTTGCATCGTCTCCAACTCCTTCAGGTCGTCCGTCGTCAACTCCTCGTGGTGCTCCTCGATAAGTTCATCTATATCCTCCGCGCTAAATTCCAGCCCCATGGACGTACCAAGATGTACGATGTCAGCCACCTCAGACTGCTGAATTGGTTCAGGATCGTCAACGATCTCGGCTTCGCCTCCAGGCCTCCCGAACCCCTCGAAGTCTCGTGCAGAGACAGCATCAGGCCACAGCTTCCTCAAAGATGAGTTCAGGGTACGCCTCGAAACTTCCTGCCAAGCGAGATCGATGAGTTTGAGGCATATCACGATGTTAAAGTGATCTTTCCAAAACTCACGCAGAGTGAGGTTTGTACTCTCTGTGACTTGGAAACATCTCTGGAAGAGATGCTTTGTGTACAATTTTTTAAAATTTGAAATAACTTGCTGGTCCATGGGCTGGAGGAGAGGGGTGGTGTTAGGCGGTAGATACTGTATAGGACCTTTATGAAGGAATACTCGGCCAGAAGATATTCCTCGAGGCCAGGAGGGTGAGCTGGAGCATTGTCCAACACCAGCAGACATTTCATAGGGAGGTGCTTTTCTTCCAAATATTTTCGGACAGTCGGACCGAAGCAGACATTCACCCAATCAATGAAAAGTTGCCTCGTTACCCAGGCTTTAGCATTCGCCCTCCACATCACGGGAAGGTTCTCCTTGATGACTTTGTGGGCTTTGAAGGCTCGGGGATTTTCTGAATGGTACACCAGCAGGGGCTTTATCTTGCAGTCCCCACTGGCGTTTGCACAAAAAGCAAGGGTAAGCCTGTCCTTCATAGGCTTATGTCCGGGTAGCCTCTTCTCCTCCGCCGTGATGAACGTCCAACGAGGCATTTTCTTCCAAAAAAGTCCAGTTTCGTCGCAATTGAAAACTTGCTGCGAACTGTAGCCTTCCTGCAGAGTCAACTCGTCGAACGTTTTAACAAAGGCTTCGGCGGCCTTCGTGTCCGAGCTGGCTGCCTCCCCATGCCTTACCACTGAATGAATGCCAGTCCTTTTCTTGAATTTCTCGAACCACCCACGAGAAGCCTTGAACTCCGGGGGTTCCTGCTGGGATGTTCCTTCTCCTGCCCCTTCTTCGGCCTGAGAACGCACGAGATCACCGAAAATGGCGGAGGCCTTCTGGCAAATTGTAGTCTCAGTGATGGTGTCTCCTGAGATCTCTTTGTCCTTGATCCACACAAGAAGCAGCCTCTCCATCTCGTCATGCACGTGCGTTCTCTTGTTGGAGAAAATAGTGACGCCCTTAGAAGGTGTCGCTGCTTTGATGGCCACCTTCTGCTTCAGGATGGTGCCTATCGTAGATGGATTCCGGCCATACTCCTTGGCGATCGCACTTAAACGCATGCCAGACTCGTACTTTTTTACGATTTCAAGTTTCGTCTCCATCGAGAGCATCGTCTTCTTCTTTCCTTCGGCAACATTCTTGGGACCCATGGCTACAGTAATACGTAATATAATACACTACGTACTTTATATACAGTACTATGTATAGTAAACACTAATACAGTACAGTGCAGAGTAACGAATGTTTAATAACGATAACACGTGGCGTACGAATGTACTGTATATTAACACTACGTCAAACAAGCGAAAGCACACAATGTCTGTTAACGATACCGGGGTCGGAACGAAAAGAGAGAGAGAGATGAACGCCCGTGCGTAAGCAAGCTGGGATAGTTGCCGACCAATAGGAAAGCAGGATCTTATGGCGTCAGCTAGCGTCTGAGTAGGGAGATAACCAATGGGTGAGCGGGAGGCTGTAAGTGAGTCTACCCAAGTTCAAAATCTGGCGGGGCGCGCTTTTTAAAATTACTCTCGGCGAAGAGTTGGGATCTCGTAAGGTTCTCGTATCCTGAAATTTTATTCGTATACTGGGGCATAAAAATCTTCGAATCACTTCGCATCCTGAATTTTTCGTAAGCAGAAACTTTCGTATCCAGAGGTATCACTGTATTTTGTAATAATGAAATTAGGAATTTTTCATGCTTTGTTTTATTATGGTCAGCTTTTACAAAACCTAGATTATATAAAATTCTACTTTATTGTCTTATTCCCTTAATATATGAAAATAAGAAAACAGTAGCAGTAAAAGGAAATAATAACCAGCAAACATTAACAGTAACTATATTTAAGATCAAATAGAAGTGTTTACAATATTTAACAAGATTCACAAAATACTCACAGTTCACTCAATAATAATTTACAAAATATCGTATAGTAATGTAGGCCGTTACTTTATAAGTCTCTTACGAAATTAGAGACAGATGACGGCGAAACTTGGCTCAAACTTTTGAAAATTTTTTTAGGTCGTAGTTTCAAATATTTATTAATTTTTTTTATCTTATTTTTTCAACTTGCTGTAGGATAAATATTTATGCATTCATTGGAAAACAGTACTAATAGTGAATTTATTGTATTTTACAGTAAATGAAACCTTGAAACACGGTATTCCATTTCATCAGCTCAGACCAGCAAGTTTAAGCAGACATCCATTCTAAAAAATCATGACTTTTAAAAGATAATTGTTCCTGCAATAACAAAATTTACACTATTTAGAGGAATTATCATTTCAGTGAAGCTGAAACTGGCCAAAAGACTTCTTTTAATGACATGGAACTACCCTACTGCTAGTTAGTAGTGGTAGGGGGTAGGAGGGAGAGCCGGGGGTACCCGGCCACCTTTCATACACACATCTGTGTATTCTGATCCTTTTTGTCTTTCTGTGTATATGATCACTTTTTTTTTTTGGCTCGGAGACTTTTTATATACGTAATATATATATGTTTATATACATAGACATACATATATATATATATATATATATATATATATATATATATATATATATATATTATATATATATATTATTATTATTATTATTACTACTAGCCAAGCTACAACCCTAGTTGGAAAAGCAAGATGCTATGAGCCCAAGGGTTCCAATAGGGAAAATAGCCCAGTGAAGAAAGGAAATAAAAAAATAAGTAAATGATGAGAACAAATTAACAATTAATCATTCTAAAACCAGTAACAACATCAAAACAGATATGTCATATATAAACTATAAAAAGACTTATGTCAGCCTGTTCAACATGAAAACATTTGCTGCAACTTTGAACTTTTGAAGTTCTACTGATTCAACTACCCAATTAGGAAGATCATATATATATATATATATATATATATATATATATATATATATATATATATATATGTGTGTGTGTGTGTGTGTGTGTGTGTATAATTTATATATGTATATATATATATATATATATATTTTGTCACAACTTCAGCTTTCCACTTGACTATTCATCAATTCTCAGTAATGAGGGCAACACTTCATGTAGGTATAGTAGATATGTTAGGTGAATGATCAAACTAAAGTTAAAATTAAACAAAAGACTTTGCTTATTTTAAATCACGTCTGAATATATAACAAAATAATAACAAATAACCACTTAATAACTACTAGAAACAAGGGATTCGTAAGCCACCGGATAATGAACTCAAAAGTGTTAACTTAACAGAGCTTGGAAGTAAACATTTCCAAGGATTACATACGTAAAAAAACAAGAGTTAATTTCTTCCATGCTGTCCGCTACGATCAGCAATCAATAGATGGCGCTAACATAACACACAATAATAGGTGTGTAATTAGAAATTCTACATAATGATAGGAGGGTTATTATAGTACAGTGAACCCTCGTTTATCGCGGTAGATAGGTTCCAGACGCGGCCGCGATAGGTGAAAATCCGCGAAGTAGTGACACCATATTTACCTATTTATTCAACATGTATATTCAGACTTTTAAAACCTTCCCTTTTACGTAGTACTGTTAACAAACTACCCTTTAATGTACAGAACACTTAATGCATGTACTACAGTACCCTAAACTAAAACAGGCACAAATATTAAAGGTGATTTTATATCATGAGTTTCCTGAACACGCTAAAAAGCACGATAAAAAATGGCAACCAATGTTTTGTTTACATTTATCTCTGATCATAATGAAGAAACAAACTGGAGGTAGAGCTTTGCTTATTACCCAGACATATTTTCCATACTTTTCCCTTAGAACTACATCACATCTTCCTACTTTAGATATATATATATATATATATATATATATATATATATATATATATATATATATATATATATACATATGCGTGTGTGTGTGTGTGTATATATATATATATATATATATATATATATATATATATATATATATATATATATACATATATATATATATACATATATGTATACACATATACATACCTACATATATACATACATACATATATACATACATACATATATACATAAATACATGCATACATATATATATATATATATATATATATATATATATATATATATATATATATATATACTTTATATATATGGGTTATGGAAAAAATCCGCGAAGTGGTGAATCCGCGATGGTCGAACCGCGAAGTGGCGAGGGTTCACTGTATATATATATATATATTCAAATAAGCCATATATATTTTTGATACATTAATGTCTGGATTCTCTTAACGACCTCGGGATCAGAGCCCCAGGCGAAATCACACACACATATATATATATATATATATATATATATATATATATATATATATACATACATACATACATACATACATACATACATACATACAGTGATACCTCTACATCCGATCTTGATTCGTTCCAGAAACTGCTTCGTATGTTGGAGCAAATATTCCCATAAGAATACACGGTAATTTGTTTAATTCGTTCCTCACCCTAAAAACCCATAACTCCTTAATAATTGGCTACACATAATTACACATAACATTAATACAATATAATAATACATAAATATCTAAAAAAAGAATAATAATAAAGAAATGATAAATAAAAAAGGGGTTTTTATGTAACACTTTACCTTAGCGACAGGCCAGCGCAGGTGTAGGGACTGCTACGCAGGAGGAGATGGAAGATCAGCGAGGAAGTAGGGACGGCGACTTTGTACGATAATGTGTACGATAACTTACACTAACTTACACTACGTGAACTTTAACTTAACCTTTTTTTTTTTTTTTTTTTTATAATTTTTTTTACATTTCTTTTCTTTTCTTATTTGTAATTTTCATCACTTTCACTCGATTCGGTCTTTCTTTTTTTTGCTTCACTTTCTTTCTTTTCATCATGAGCACTAGACCATTTTAGAGATTTTTTAAGAAATTATCGAGTGAAAGTTGCTTGGTACGGCTTTCGAGGATTTTTCTAAAATGAGTTAAGCAAACATCATCGAACTTCGCAACTACACGGCAAACCTGAAGTTTCTGTGGGTGATGCTTGTCGATTAAATCAACGTGTTGATGATATGCCAACATCTGTCTTATTTCCGCCATACCTAAGATTTGGCCTACCTCCTCGGTCTCCTCCGACTCACTCAACTGCGCTTGGAACTCATCATGCTGCATGGCTTGCAGCTCCTTGAGTTCCTCGGTGGTGAGCTCTTCATGATGCTCATCGACGAGTTCGGTGATGTCATCTTCATCCACCTCCAGACCCATGGACTTGCCAAGGTATACAATCTCTTCGACGACTTTCCTCGGCGGCAAGCACAGGTTCATTCTCGGGGCCAAAACCTTCGAAATCTCTGGGAGCAACAGCATCAGGCCAAAGCTTCTTCTAAGCTGAATTCAGGGTCCGACGAGTTACTCCCTCCCAAGTCTGATCTATGATCTTTAAGCAGTGCACGATATTAAAGTGGCTCCTCCAAAATTCCCGCAAAGTTAAGTTGGAGCTTTGCGTGACATTAAAGCACTGCTTAAATAAGTGCTTGGTGTAGAGCTTCTTAAAATTAGAGATGACTTTCTGGTCCATGGGCTGGAGGATAGGGGTGGTATTCGGTGAAAGATACAACACTTTGATAAATTTGTATTCGTCGATGATATCATCTTCGAGCCCGGGGGGGGGGGGGTGCATTGTCCAAACAAAGCAAGCACTTCAAAGGTAAATTCCTCTTCTGAAGGTACTTCTTGACAGCAGGGCCGAAAACTACGTTTACCCATTCAACAAGGATATGCTTAGTAACCCAAGCCTTAGAATTAGAACGCCATAGAACATGTAGCAGGTCTTTATTAATCCGATGTGCTTTAAGTGCCGTAGGGTTTTCGGAATGGTAAACTAATAAAGGCTTAATTTTGCAGTCCCTGCTTGCGTTAACACAAAGCGCAAAAGTCAACCGATCCTTCATTGGCTTATGTCCAGGCATTTTCTTCTCTTCGGCGGTAATGTACGTTCGACTAGGTATCTTTTTCCAAAACAGACCGGTTTCATCACTGTTGAACACCTGCTGCTCTACGTAGCCTTCCTCCGCCACGATGCTTTCGAACTTTTTAACAAAGTCTTTAGCAGCCTTGGTGTCCGAACTCAAAGCTTCTCCATGCCGAACAACTGAATGAATCCCGGTCCGTTTCCTAAATTTCTCGAACCAACCTCGAGACGCCTTGAATTCCTCCGTTGTGGGATCGGCTGAACTCTCCCCCGCGTCACCCCCAGAGCCCGCCGCCTTCAAGTCCCTGTAGATAGCGCTGGCCTTCTCACAAATGATCGTTTTAGTGATCGTATCGCCAACAATCTCCTTGTCCTTGATCCATATTAACAAAAGGCGTTCCATCTCTTCAAGGTTAGGGCTACGACGTTTGGAAATAATCGTGATCCCCTTCGAAGGTTTCACTGCTTTAATGGCTGCCTTCTGTTTTATGATCGTCGAGATCGTAGACATATTCCTGCCATATTGTTTAGCCAGATCGCTAACACGTACACCTCGCTCATGCTTTTCTATTATTTCTTGCCTTAATTCTAATGAAAGCATTGACTTCTTCCTTTTCTCACCACTACTACTACTTCCTGAACCGAAACTAAGCTTTTTAGGACCCATGATTACGAAACAGAAAACAACACGTGAAAAAGGAAGATAAATAACACTGTTAATATCTGAGCGAATAGAGAACAACCACACGATGCGCACGAAATGAGAGGACTGATCAAGGTGACGCTCGACTGGCGTCCCTCCGATGTGCTGCCGTCTAGTGGCGTCAACAAAAAACAACGGTTGACGCTTTCGAGAAAATTCCATATGTACGCGTATTGTTTACTTCGTGTGTTGGAACAACACTTCGGGTGTCGAGACAGAAATCTGGTCGAATTTTACTCTGGATGTTGGAAAATTCGTATGTTAGGACATTCGTATATATATGTGTGTGTGTACGTATATATATATATATATATATATATATATATGTGTGTGTGTGTGTGTGTGTGTGTACGTATATATATACAGTATATATATATATATATGTGTGTGTGTGTGTGTGTACGTATATATATACAGTATATATATATATATATATATATATATATATATATATATATATATACATATGCGTATATATATACAGTGAGCCCTCGTTTATCGCAGTAGATAGGTTCCAGACCTGACCGCGATAGGTGAAAATCCGCGAAGTAGTGACACCATATTTACGTATTTATTTAACATGTATATTCAGACTTTTAACCCTGGAACGGTACGGTGGGTCGTCCGCGACCCCGAGCATAAAAAAAAAAGAGGTTTTTCTCACATGACTCACCCCCGTGACTGAATTTGTGGGTGATCGACCTGCAGTAGGTGTCTCGCCTACACGCTCTAGTAGTGTCCAGATGTGCATTGCTGTAGCTGTACTCCTTCCCCGATTTCTGAGACGCGTCGGGGTCGAGCGCGACCGAGTTTACCCTTCTAAGGTAATTTTCATAATTATCAAAGTTATTACGTATTATGAAATTGTCGTAGAATGGTGCAACTTGTATAGGTTATCAGTTGTGGAAAGTCTTGGTGGATTGTTTGGCTACCATGTGCATGATTTTTTTTTTAGTTAAAATGTCGTTCATCACCACGAGGACCATTTTACCGCGAGTGCCCCTTTTTCATTTTTTTTCATTTTTTGCCAAGTCATTTTTCCGTAAGATATTGCCAAATAGTGTCGTAAAACTTTTGCTTTTTTAGTGTTGGAAAGTGTGTCTAGATGATCTGGCTACCCATGCGTGACTTTGTTTTTGTCAGATACGACGTAGTTATTGGTATATTGGGTATTTAACTGCGGTTGCCAATTTCTGTTTTTTTTTTTCAATATTTGTAAAAATTTACTACGTAGTAAGGAATTGCCGTATATTATTGATTTTTTTTCATGTTTATGTGTTAGAAAGTGTGCCTTGATGGTTGGGCTAACACGTGCATGTCTTTTTTTTTTATCTGAGATGCCGTATATTAGAATGTTGGGCATTTTACCGCGAGTGCCCCTTTTTCATTTTTTTTCATTTTTTTGCCAAGTCATTTTTCCGTAAGATATTGCCAAATAGTGTCGTAAAACTTTTGCTTTTTTAGTGTTGGAAAGTGTGTCTAGATGATCTGGCTACCCATGCGTGACTCTGTTTTTGTCAGATACGACGTAGTTATTGGTATATTGGGTATTTAACTGCGGTTGCAAATTTCTGTTTTTTTTTCAATATTTGTAAAAATTTACTACGTAGTAAGGAATTGCCGTATGTTATTGATTTTTTTTTCATGTTTATGTGTTAGAAAGTGTGCCTTGATGGTTGGGCTAACACGTGCATGTCTTTTTTTTTTTTTATCTGAGATGCCGTATATTAGAATGTTGGGCATTTTTCTGCGAGTGCTCCTTTTTATTTGTTTTGCATTTTTTTGCTTAGTCATGTTACCGTAAGGAATTGGCAAGTAGTGTCGCAAAACTTATATTTTTATAGTGTTGGAAAGTGTTTCTAGATGATCTGGCTACCCATGCCTATTTTTTTTTAGCCAGATATAGCGTATATATAGGTATGTGTTCGATTTTCCTGTGATTGCCATTTTTTTGTTTTTTCCCATTTCTTTCAAAATTACTACGTACTAAGGAACTATCACAGAGTAATGATTCATTTAGATGTTTATTTGTCGGAAAATGTGCCTTGATGGTTTGCCTAGCACGTGGCTGAAATTTTTTTTCTTCTGAAATGCGTATAATAAAATGTTGGCCATTTTTCCGCGAGTACCCCTTTTTATTTGTTTTTCATTTTTTTACTTAGTCATGTTACCGTAAGGAATTGGCAAGAAGTGTCGCAAAACTTTTATTTTTATAGTGTTGGAAAGTGTTTCTAGATGATCTGGCTACCCATGCCTATCTTTTTTTTTAGCCAGATATGGTGTATATATAGGTATGTGTTCGATTTTCCTGTGATTGCCATTTTTTCGTTTTTTCCCATTTCTTTCAAAATTACTACGTACTAAGGAACTATCACAGAGTAATGATTCATTTATATGTTTATTTGTCGGGAAATGTGCCTTGATGGTTTGCCTAGCACTTGGCTGAAATTTTTTTTTTCTGAAATGCCGTATATTAGAATGGCCATTTTTCCGCGAGTGCCCCTTTTTATTTGTTTTGCATTTTTTTGCTTAGTCATGTTACCGTAAGGAATTGGCAAGTAGTGTCGCAAAACTTATATTTTTATAGTGTTGGAAAGTGTTTCTAGATGATCTGGCTACCCATGCCTATCTTTTTTTTTAGCCAGATATGGCGTATATATAGGTATGTGTTCGATTTTCCTGTGATTGCCATTTTTTCGTTTTTCCCCATTTCTTTCAAAATTACTACGTACTAAGGAACTATCACAGAGTAATGATTCATTTAGATGTTTATTTGTCGGAAAATGTGCCTTGATGGTTTGCCTAGCACGTGGCTGAATTTTTTTTTTTCTGAAATGCCGTATATTAGAATGTTAGCCATTTTTCCGCGAGTGCCCCTTTTTATTTGTTTTGCATTTTTTTGCTTAGTCATGTTACCGTAAGGAATTGGCAAGTAGTGTCGCAAAACTTGTATTTTTATAGTGTTGGAAAGTGTTTCTAGATGATCTGGCTACCCATGCCTATCTTTTTTTTTAGCCAGATATGGCGTATATATAGGTATGTGTTCGATTTTCCGGTGATTGCCATTTTTTCGTTTTTTCCCATTTCTTTCAAAATTACTACGTACTAAGGAACTATCACAGAGTAATGATTCATTTAGATGTTTTATATGTCGGAAAATGTGCCTTGATGGTTTGCCTAGTACGTGGCTGAAATTTTTTTTTTCTGAAATGCCGTATATTAGAATGTTGGCCATTTTTCCGCGAGTGCCCCGTTTTATTTGTTTTGCATTTTTTTGCTTAGTCATGTTACCGTAAGGAATTGGCAAGTAGTGTCGCAAAACTTATATTTTTATAGTGTTGGAAAGTGTTTCTAGATGATCTGGCTACCCATGCCTATCTTTATTTTTAGCCAGATATGGCGTATATATAGGTATGTGTTCGATTTTCCTGCGATTGCCACTTTTTCGTTTCTTCCCATTTCTTTCAAAATTACTACGTACTAAGGAACTATCACAGAGTAATGATTCCTCCAGATGTTTATTTGTCGGAAAATTTTGTTTACTTCTTTTTTGATTGAATATCATCAAATTTTTTTTTTTTTCAATTTTATTTCCCTTGAAAATATTTTTTTTGGGTCAGAATTTTAATTTTATAGTCGCAAAATAATCGAAAATTATCCAGCAACCCACCATACAATTTTTATGCATATCCAAGAATAATTAGATTAGTAAATAACACCTTGAAATTGACATACCCTTCCTACATTTCAAGTGGCAGGTTAGGGAGTCTGAGTCAGTGTGGTTGGCGGCCATTTTGTGGACATATCCGAAGCGTAAGTTGCCCTATCTATATATATTCTTGTTCCCTATAGAATTTGTGATATTTTGGTATATTTTTACCTGCATAAATATCATATTATATATTAAATATATGTATTTTTTTACGAAATTTCTAAGTACTCAAAAAATTACCTTTAGATATGGCCCCTGATATGAATGTAATTTACAAAATAATGAAGATTTTTTTACACATTTCTATTTTAGGATAACATATGTTTATTCCCTAAAAAAATTAGCCACTTCCTATTTCATTTGGGTACCCAAAAAAATTCAAGAAATTTGGACAAATTTTTTTGGCCAAAAAAAGTTACCCTTTTTTTCTCATTTCAGATCTTCACCTCCATGGGTCTGACTTCATCCAAAATACATCAAGATGTGTCCTAAACATTCAAGAATCAATTCCTAAAAGGATTTGTGTATATATGTATAAACTTTTTTTTTATGAATTTTTATGTAAGGTCTTTTTTTCTATTTAATTTTTTAAAATATTTATAATAAATAGTTTTTCTGCAGATGAGTAGTATTTATCTTTACAGATGTTTTAAGCATTCATTGAAGTTTTTTTTGGCAAAAGAAAAAATGAGGTTACTGCAAAAACTGATTTTTCAAGAATTTTTTTTGGCGTCGGGGTCGCGCGCGTCCGAGTATACCCTTAAAGGGGTGTCCGAGGAGCGTACCTATCCAGGGTTAAAACCTTCCCTTGTACGTAGTACTCTTAACAAATTACCCTTTAATGTACAGAACACTTAATGCATGTACTACAGTACCCTAAACTAAAACAGGCACAAATATTAAAGGCGATTTTATATCATGCGTTTCCTAAACACACCAAAAAGCACAATAAAAAATGGCAACCAATGTTTTGTTTACGTTTATCTCTGATCATAATGAAGAAACAAACGCATTTACACATCTGTGTATAGGTTAGTTTTTGCATCTATTATATTGATTATTCAGTACAGTATGTTGATTTTGTTATTTATCAATGTTTTACTTAATTTTTCTTAGGAATTCCAAATGAAATGTTTTTCTTTATGACGCCGCCTGAAACGACGGCGTCATAAAGTATGCTCAGTAAACAACCACGCTCAGTAAACAAACGAAGGCATTTAACGCGCATGATGAAAGTGATAAATAATGATATTACAGTAAAAGCTTTTAGAAAATATGTTATTACAAATATTATTTACCGTATCTATATAAAATCATACAGTACATACGTAGCAAAGCAGGAAAACAATTTACGAGAGAGAGAGAGAGAGAGAGAGAGAGTTGTTTTACGTACGTATATGTAAATTTGAACAAAAAAAATATGATAGGTTACAACATGTATATTCAGACTTTTAAAACCTTCCCTTTAACTTAATGCATACTAAACTAAAACAGGCACAAATATTAAAATGTTAGAATATTAAAGTAAAAAATAAAGATTGTTACTGTACTCACCACGAAAGAAGTTGAAGAAAAACTTGAATGATGATGGCGATGAATTTGCTGCACAGTAGAAATGATGATGATGATGCTGATGATGTCTTCTACTGTGCAGCCAATGATATTATTTTACGTCTCTTCAGACGGAGGTGTCTTTTCCTGGGACAGCTCTTCAACTTCTTCCTGGGAAACTTCTTCAATTTCTTCCGAAGGCGTACTAGCAGGAGGAACTGGCTCTTTTTTGCGAGGCTGGAAGAACATTGTGATCGGAAGTATCTGCTGCTGCTTCTTTTTTCGCTCGAAGAGCATCCTGTAGGGAGTCATGTCTTCATTGATTTTGTTGCAGAATTGCATGGAACGAACCATATCCTCGTCCCACTCCTGCGACAATTCTTTCAACTCCTTCGCAAGGTTGCAGAGCTTGGCAAGCCGTTCTAATGTTAAGCCCGTTTCTTCGACATTTTCTTGGGTCTCTTCCTGCGTTTCACTGTCTTCTTCACTGGCCGATTTCGTCAGGTCTTCTAGGTCTGCGTCAGTTAGCGGCTGGGAATGGCAGTCCAACAACTCGTCGACGTCTT
>NC_090730.1:91577463-91582463 GCF_036898095.1 Palaemon carinicauda | reverse complement strand
TACATCGAGCGAACCATATCCTCGTCCCACTCTTGTAACATTTCTTTCGCCTCCTTGATATGGTTGCAGAACTTGGCAAGCCGTTCTAATGTTAAGCCCGTTTCTTCGACATTTTCTTGGGTCTCTTCCTGGGTATCACTCTCTTCCTCACTTGCCGATTTCGTCAAGTCTTCGAGGTCTGCGTCAGTTAGGGGCTGGGAATGGCAGTCCAACAACTCGTCGACGTCTTCAGTCGTCGTGTCGCCAAACCCGTCACCTCCAATTATGGCAGCCAACTGCACAGATTTCCGTATTGCAGAGTGTTGGATTTCCGACGGAGTAAATCCCTTGTCGTCGTAAACAATATCGGGCCACAACTTCTTCCAGCTCGCATTCACGGTTGCAGGTTTCATCTCTTGAAGTGCCATATTCTGCAGGCACGTGGCTATGGTGTACTGCCCGCCAGTACGCCTTCAAGTTGAAATCTTCATCCTCGTCATCTTGGGCAGCATCCACACACGCAACGAGGTCCGCCAAGGTATTCTTCGTGTAGAGGGCCTTGAACGCCTGATAACCCCCTGGTCCATCGGTTGAATTAATGACGTGGTGTTGGGTGGCAGGAACTCAACCTGAATGCCCTCATGCGACAGGTCAGTTGCGTGTCCACCAGCGTTATCCATAAGGAGAAGGATCTTGAATGGCAAGCCCTTCTCTACGAGATATTTGCTGACTTGCGGATAAAACACTGGTGGAACCAGTTGGAGGTCAGCATCTTCGTAATCCATGCTTTTTGATTATGCATCCAGTACACGGGAAGGAGATTCTTATTTTTATTTTTCAAAGCGCGAGGATTTTTCGACTTATAAATAAGCCCCGGCTTTAACAAAAATCCAGCAGCATTGCCACACATCACGAGGGTAAACGCGATCCTTGAATGCCTTAAAGCCAGAGGCTTTGGCTTCCTCTTTGAACAGGAAAGTTCGCGACGGCATTCTCTTCCAAAACAAGCCAGTCTCATCCATATTAAAGACTTGTTCCGGCTTGTATCCACCTTCGGCGATAATATTCTTGAACGTCTGGTTCACGTAAGTTTCAGCAGCGGCAGTGTCAGAGGAAGCAGACTCCCCATGCAGGGAAACGCTTTTCAGGGCGAAGCGTTTCTGAAACTTCGCGAACCATCCTTTGCTTGCGGAAAAACGTTTCTGAGGCTGGGAATCAGTGGATGTCCCTGGTTGAGGATCATCTGCATCATCATCATCTTCAGCATGGTTGCCGTCGTCGTCTTTAGGTTCCTTTGCAGCAAAATTCTCATATAAACTCAAAGCCTTTGTTTGGATGGTGTTCGTATCCAACGCTATGTTCTTCTTCCGGCAGTCGGCAATCCACACAGCTAAAGCACCTTCCATGCGTACGATCGTTTTATTACGCGTTGTAACGACTCGCTTCGCTGATCTGCTAAAGGTGATTGCAGCCGTCTTTCTAATGTTCGCCTCGTCCTTTTTGATATAGCGAACGGTGGATTCGTTGATGCCAAAATGGCGGCCGGCAGCCGCGTAACTTCTACCATCTTTTAACATGTCGAGAAGCGTAACCTTCTCAGCTATCGTCATCATCCTTCGGTGGCGTTTAGGCTCACTACCAGCCTTAAGAGAAGCAGAACGCTTGGGAGCCATTACAGTAGGATTTACGTACAGTACTGTAACAAAAAGTTCAACTTAAAAAGGTCGCACACAGCACAGATTAAACTTCACAAACTTAAGAACGTCTACTCAGCGATACGCGGTAAGAGAAGGGGAACGATCCAGCCCCGCGAGAACTTTGAAGCTGCGGGTAGAAGATGCGGGCAAAACACCAATCACAGGCTAGATAACAAAACTTGAGTTCTGATTCGTCATCTATCAGCGCTTGAACCAATCACAACCCGTCTTACAGTACTATGATGCGTTGGTTACTCATAGAAGATGCCCCGCGCATACTGAACGTACGTAGATTAAGTACAATACCGTAATAATAATAAATAATGATAATAATACTGTACAGTAATAATAATAATAATAATGATAATAATAATAACAATAATAATTTTATTAACAACAACAACAATAATAATAATAATAACAATAATAATAAAAATTTACGTACGCTATTTTACGCCTCTCTCTCTCTCTCTCTCTCTCTCTCTCTCTCTCTCTCTCTCTCTCTCTCTCTCACTCTCCTCTCTCTCTCTCTCTCTCTCTCTCTCTCTCTCTCTCTCGTACGCTTATTCGAAATGTGATTTTTGCAACAAAGAATATTATTGGATGCAGTACTGTACTACGTACGTATACATACAAAAGATTCATGGAAAAGAAGCACATCCATTACAGTACACACCATTCTAATATGGTATGACTGCATCTGATTTGCGTTTCATGTTCGATTTAATTTTACTACGTACTGAATTATCGTATGATCACATTCTCTTTTCGTGTTTTATTTCTTTCTGTGCAGAATTATATATCATATGTAATGCAATGAAAAATCAGTAAGAGCAGATATTACTAATTACAGTATTAATGGAATTACAGGTAACAAAATATCGTATTTGGGGGTCTTCAGATTTCGCGGTATTTTCGAATTTTCCGGAAAATCCGCGATATGTAATATATATGGGTTATGGAAAAACCCCGCGAAGTGGTGAATCCGCGATTGTCGAACCGCGAAGTAGCGAGGGTTCACTGTATATATATATATATATATATATATATATATATATATATATATATATATATATATATATATATATATATATATATATATAATATATATATACACACAGTAGGGTCCCAAATTATGCGAGAATTTGGTCGATCAATGACCTCGTACAAATGGAAAATCGCAGATTTCGAAACAACTAACAGAAATAATTCCAATGGGGCCATGGCAACCAGCAATTTGCCTATCCAAGCGTGATTACTACCCATTTCCAATACTTTCTATGTACTATACTGCATTCCTTTTTATATAAAATTGTTCTTGTAAATAAATCAAAATTTTAATATGCTTTAAAGTTCTAATAACTTGAAAAAAGGTTAAAATCAAAACCAGGATGGGGTGTAAACACCGTAGGTTAAAATCAAAACCAGGATGGGTGTAAACACCGTATATTTCCGTTATTACACGACCCAAAATACAGACAAATTTTAACCCTTTTACCCCCAGGCTATTTGGAAATTTCCAACCCTTAACCCCAGGGGGTTATTTTTTTCCCAGCACATTTTGCAGTATATTTTTTTTAATTGCTCTAACAGCCTTAATTTTTGTCATAGAGAGGTCAGGTTGGTCTGATTCTCTTGGAAAATGCCTGAATTTTCTCAAAAAAATTATAAAAAATATGAAAAAAAGATTTTTTATAGCATTTTTTTGCAAGGACGTACCGGTACGTCCATGGGGGTAATGGGATGGCTTTTGTGAAACGTACCAGTAAGTCCTTTGGGGGTAAAAGGGTTAATGTTTGTCATATCTATTGTATAAGACAACTGGTGAATAGTAAAACCATCACTCTATAGACTAGCTTTTGTTGTATCATTGAAAATCCAGAATTATCAAAATAAAGGCGATTTTATATCATGCGTTTCCTAAACACGCCAAAACGCACAATAAAAAACGACAACCAATCTTTTGTTTACGTTTATCTCTGATCATAACGAAGAAACAGACGCATTTACACATCTGTGTATAGGTTAGTTTTTGCATCTACAGCAATCTTACCAAGTATTGATTATATGTTGATTTTGCTATTACCAATGCTCTACTTAATTTTTCTTAGAACTTCCAAATAAATGGAATGAATGCCATTAATTTGATGTTTTTCTTTATGACGCCGCCTGAAACGGAAACCTTCCATTCGTTTATTGTACGCTACATCTTCGATCATAACAAACAAACGAAGGCATTAAACACGCATGATCAAAGTGATATTATTATTATTATTATTAAATGCTAAGCTACAACCCTAGTCGGAAAAGCAGGATGCTATAAGCCCAGGGGCCCCAACAGGGAAAATAGCCCAGTGAGGAAAGGAAATAAGGAAAAATAGAACATTTTAGGAATAGTAACAATATTAAAATAAATATTTCCTATTTAAACTATAAAACTTTAACAGGACAAGAGGAAGAGAAAATAGATAGAAAAGTGTGCCCAAGTGTACCCTCAAGCAAGAGAACTCTAACCCAAGGCAGTGTAAGACCATGGTACAAAGGCTATGGCACTACCCAAGAATAGAGAACAATGGTTTGATTTTGGAGTGTCCTTCTCCTAGAAGAGCTGCTTACCATAGCTGAAGAGTCTCTTCTACCCTTACCAAGAGGAAAGTAGCCACTGAACAATTACAGTGCAGTAGTTAACCCCTTGGGTGAAGAAGAATTATCTAGTAATCACAGTGTTGTCAGGTGTATGAGGACAGAGGAGAATCTGTAAAGGATAGGCCAGACTATTCGGTGTATGTGTAGGCAAAGGGAAAGAACCGTAACCAGAGAGAAGGGTCCTATGTAGTACTGTCTGGCCAGTCAAAGGACCCCATAACTCTCTAGCGGTAGTATCTCAACGGGCGGCTGGTGCCCAGGCCAACCAACTACCGTAAAAATAAATAATATTAAAAGCTTTTAGTAAATATGTTATTACAAATATTATTTAACGTATCTATATAAATTCCTACATACGTAGCAAAGCAGGAAAACTATTTTTTTCTTTTTGCGTTTAATCGACAATAACAGACTGCCTCTAATGACTGAATGATAATTTACGATAATTCTAAACTGTTACTAAAGATGATTGTCCATTCCGTATCCAAAATACTTTTCCTAACTTTAATTATAAGTCAACTTGAAACCCACTTCAATTATGAAACCATCTATAAAAAAAGTAAGAGAAGAAGCAAGTACTAGGCCAATTTTTAAAGTTATCGAACAATTAAGTACCGCTATAAGGTTCGATGTGACAGAGATGGTGCGAGTTTGGAGAAAGTAAGGAAAATTTAATCA
>NC_090730.1:91402938-91576963 GCF_036898095.1 Palaemon carinicauda | reverse complement strand
CCGGAATGGTAATATTTTACCTTAGGTGTGAGCTACACCTAATTTCCTTTGGAAATACGTTCTCTGGTTATTCTAGTAAAGACTAACTATGTGACTTGGCTGGTGGGCTTCCACAGGTGTTTGTGTGGGTTTCACAAGTAGGTGTCTTTCCCTTATTCTTGTTGAATACTCATTTGTTACATGTGAATTGAAATTCACTTGATATTCATGGAAATTTTTCTTCTTTTACAGGAGGAGCATCCGAAGTGTGATAGTGTCTTCTGCAATGTCCGCAGTAAGAACTTTTGCGGACATGCCTCGTGTAGGAGGCACGCGGCTTGTGCAGCCTCCAATGATGACCATCGTTACTGGGATCCGCAGGTATGTGCTGTATGTACTAACCTGCTATCAGAGGCTTTTGAATCCCCTAGGTCGGCGGAGTCAAGAGATGCAGCGAGGGAGAGGCTTCGCTTATGGGTAAGGGGTTTTCAGAAAAACACCACTGGACCTTATCTTCCTAACGAGAAGATGAGGGCATACCTTTTTCCCAAGGCTTCCCCTGATGCTGTTGTTCCCCAGCCTCGGCCGGAGATCCCTCTGATCCAGATTCCAGTGGAGGAGGATGTCGCTGACGCCATGCAGGACATCCAGTTGGACGACAAGATGTCCGACTTGTCCGATCGTGCGGAGCAGGATCTCCTCGCAGAGGGCGAGGAGGAGGATCGAGATCCTATTGCCGTGGAGGAAGAGGTTCCCGTATCATCAGACGTGCCGGTTCAGGTCCCTGAACCTATCCCCTCTACCTCGTCCGCTCTTCCAGCAGAGCTTGGACAGGCTCTCTCTTCCATCGTTGGTATGATCCAACAGATGCAGAGGGAGAATAATCAGAAGGCCGCTACTTTGGAGCTCCAGATGCAGAAGATCACAGCATCACGTGGACCTCCAAAGAAGCTCAACGTTAAGGACCTTCCTCTGTGCTCGGATGCCAACCCGTGGAGATATGCCGAGCACATGCCGATGACGATTGGGAAGATCGTCATGTCGGAGAAACTGGGCTCAGTTCCCCTTGAGGAGGTGGAATTCTGGCCCAGTAGAGGGGCCTACCCGGACTGCTATGTCCGTTTGAAGAAGGAGCCGGCTTCGAAGGAGGAGACGGAACCAAAGGAGGTGATTATCCTGGATCACTCCAAGGCTCAAGCCACTTTGACAGCTGCTTTAAAGGAGAGGGGGTTCTCAAACTCAAAGGTTGCCGCTTTGAGTAAGAAGCACCCCTCCTTTGTATCCTCCCCGGCTAGGGCCTTCCCCTTTATGCAAAAGGGGTTTGCGGCCGTCATCAAGGCGGTTGAAGCTGGCAAGCCGTGCCCGTCTTTGGAGGAATGTAAACCTCTATCGTTGGCATTGCCAATGGACAATAAGGACTGGAAGGAGGTGCACCTTACTTTCTCGGTTGGGAAGTTGGACGCCGACATTGCAGGACAGCAGTTCGGCGAAAACCTTCCCAAGTTGTCGGAATTCCTTCTACGGAGGGAATTGGACACAAAGGAGCGCCTGGCAGCCTCGATGTCTCTCCAGACCAACATGGAGACGATGGCTAGCGACCCCAAGATGCCAGAGATGTTCATGGTTATGGCCAAAATCCATCTGGCCACAGTAACCAAGGACCTCTATTGCTTTGTTAAAGCAAGGAGGGCCTGTAGGGAGTTTGTGTTCGCCTCGGCCACAGTGAGGCATGAACCCAAGAGGCTAATTTCATCCAGCATCTGGGGTAAAGATCTCTTTCCCAAGGACGTGGTCAAAGAGATCGTGGACAAGGCAGCCACTGAGAACCGCAATTTTCTCCTGAAGTGGGGCCTGTCCCTTAAGAGGAAGTCTTCTCCGGATGAGGGCCCTCAGCCGAAAGGAAAGGCGAAGAAGTCAAGGTTTTCCTCCCGTCCAGCCAAGTCCTTCAAACCGCAAAGACAACAGCAGCAGCAGCCAGCTTTGCCTCCGGTTCCACAACTGGTAGCCCAGACCCCGACCACCTTCCAATGGGTTCCCCAAGCCATGTCATCAGCTTCCCCGGCATTCAATCCCGTGTTCGAGGGACAGTCGACCACGTTTCGTGCAAGACCCAGAGGAGCAGCTAGAGGGTCATCAAGACGCCCCTCTAGGGGACGAGGATTCAGAGGTGGTCGCGGCCAGGGAGGCAAGACTGCAGGGCAGTCAAAGTGAAGTGTCGCCGGTAGGTGGGAGACTTCAGTATTTCCGGGATCGCTGGACCTTCGATCCCTGGGCCCACAGCCTTCTCAAAAATGGACTGGGTTGGAGTTGGTACAGTACTCCGCCCCAGTGCCCTCAATTTTTCCAACACTCCACCCCCGTTTTGGAGGAGTACATCCAAGATCTGTTGGAGAAAAAGGTGATCAGGAGGGTAAAGTCCATCAAGTTCCAAGGGAGGCTGTTTTGTGTTCCCAAGAAAGACTCGGGGAAACTCAGAGTCATTCTGGACTTGTCACCACTCAACAAGTTCATAGTGAACCACAAGTTCAAGATGTTAACGTTACAACACATAAGGGCCTTACTGCCCAAGAGGGCATATACCGTCTCCATCGATTTGTCAGACGCATATTGGCACGTTCCAATAAGTCGTCGTCTCTCCCCCTACCTAGGATTCAAGCTACAACAAAAACTTTACGCTTTCAGGGCGATGCCCTTCGGACTAAACATAGCCCCAAGGATCTTTACGAAGCTTGCGAGCGCAGCTCTCAAACAGTTACGCCTAAAAGGGTTCCAGGTAGTAGCCTACCTGGACGATTGGTTGGTGTGGGCAGCATCCAGAGCAGAATGCTTGCAAGCTTCCCTACAAGTGATTCAGTTCCTGGAATATCTAGGCTTCATGATCAACAGAAAGAAGTCTCGTCTTTCTCCAGCTCAGAGGTTCCAGTGGTTGGGAATTCACTGGGATCTAGTGTCACACCGTCTTTCCATCCCGAGGTCAAAGAGGAAGGAAATAGCGGGGTCTGTCAGGAGACTTCTAGGTTCCGAGAGGATATCAAGACGCGAACAAGAGAGGGTTTTGGGCTCTCTTCAGTTTGCATCAGTAACAGACCCAGTGCTGAGAGCACAGTTAAAAGATGCAGCGGGAGTATGGAGAACCTTTGCATCGAAAGAGCGAAGGGACTTGAAGAGACCGGTCCCACTTCGACTACGTTCTCTTCTCAGACCGTGGTCTCAAGCCAGTCGTCTAAAGAGGTCTCTACCTCTTCAGCCACCCCCCCCGTCAGTGACAATCCACACAGACGCCTCAAAGGTAGGGTGGGGGGGTCACTCCCATCGGAAAAAAGTGCAAGGGATCTGGTCCAAGCTATTTGGGACCTTTCACATAAACTTTCTAGAAGCTATGGCAGTACTTCTTACCCTGAAGAAAGTATCCCCACGTCACTCGATCCACGTAAGGTTGGTACTGGACAGCGAGGTGGTTGTGAAATGTCTGAATCGGCGGGGATCGAGATCCCCACCTCTCAACCAGGTAATGTTAGCCATATTCCGACTGGCGGAGAAGAAGAAGTGGCACCTGTCAGCAGTTCACCTTCAAGGAGTCCGGAATGTGACCGCGGACGCTCTATCCAGGGTGACACCGATAGAGACAGAATGGTCCCTAGACGCAGGATCATTCTCTTTCATCTTGAGACAAGTCCCAGAACTGCAGATAGACCTCTTCGCGACGAAGGACAACAAGAAGCTGCCGAAATATGTGTCCCCATACGTGGACCCCTCGGCAGAAGCAATAGATGCGATGTCCCTCGATTGGAACAGATGGTCCAGGATCTACCTGTTTCCCCCTCACAATCTGATGTTGAGGGTCCTCAACAAACTGAGATCCTTCAAGGGAGTAGCAGCAATAGTGGCCCACAAGTGGCCGAACAGTGTATGGTTCCCTCTAGCTCTGGAACTACGACTGAGGTTTCTACCACTCCCGGACCCAGTTCTGTCCCAGCAAGTCCAGAAGTCGACTGTCTTCGCTTCATTACAGAAAACCCGAACCCTGCAGCTCATGATTTTCTCTCCCTAGCGGTGAAGAAACGGTTCGGAATCTCGAAAGATAGTATCGACTTCCTGGAAGAATACAAGTGTAAGTCTACTAGGAGGCAGTACGAATCTGCATGGAAGAAATGGGTAGCCTTTGTCAAAGATAAGAACCCGCACGAGATCTCTACGGAGTTCTGCCTATCCTTCTTCATTCACCTCCACGGACAGGGGCTGGCGGCGAACACAATTTCTACATGTAAGTCAGCTCTAACAAGACCCATTCTATATGCCTTCCAGGTAGACCTCGCTAACGAGATGTTTAATAAGATCCCAAAGGCCTGTGCTAGGCTTAGACCATCAGCTCCTCCAAAGCCTATTTCATGGTCGTTAGACAAAGTCCTTCATTTTGCCTCATTACTAGATAATGAGGAATGTGCGTTGAAGGACCTGACTCAAAAAGTGATCTTCCTTTTTGCCCTTGCTTCTGGGGCCAGAGTTAGTGAGATTGTGGCCCTCTCGAGAGAGGAGGGCCGAGTTCAGTTCCTGGATGGGGGAGAACTGAACCTGTTTCCGGACCCTACGTTTCTCGCTAAGAACGAGTTGCCCACCAACAGGTGGGGTCCCTGGAGAATCTGCCCTCTGAAAGAAGATGCATCTCTATGTCCCGTAGAATGCCTTAAGGTCTATCTTCGTAGAACTTCAGACTTCCATGGGGGCCAACTATTCAGAGGAGAAACATCGGGCTCGAATTTATCTTTAAATCAACTTAGGGCGAAAATTACATATTTTATTCGCAGAGCGGATCCTGACAGTTCACCCGCAGGTCATGATCCGAGGAAAGTTGCTTCATCATTAAACTTCTTTAACTTTATGGATTTTGAACACCTTCGTTCATACACTGGCTGGAAGTCTTCCAGGGTATTCTTTCGCCACTATGCTAAGCAAGTGGAGCAGCTAAAGAGGTCTGTGGTAGCAGTTGGTTGCGTCGTTAACCCTGCTGTTTAACTCTGCGAGGAACAGCGGAATCATTTGGGACTTGGATTCTTGGGTGATTGGTTAGTTATATGCGTTGATATAACTGGTAGTGAAGGCTCTCAGAGCCCACAGTGACTGTTCCAACGTTATGGTGATGGTAGCACAAGTACAGACAGGGTGTGCCAAGCGTTTGCCAACGCTATTGTCAGCAAAGTAGTAACATGGACGTTAAGTTTGATACCGGGGTATGTGTAAGTGACACATATGTTTTCTTTCAGATAATCATTCATCCATGCACTACAGTACTTGTGTAAATTGTTGGTCATCCACCTAGCATATGTACATATTTATGGTGACCATGTCTATTTATTGTTTCTCAATAAACTTGTTCTCGGGAACCTTGCGTCTCCTTCACCTATTTTTGATTTCATATTGTTTTTTGAGCATTTAGCCTATGTATATTAATCGGGGATATCTATAATAGCCTATTCCTTAATGCAAAGCCTGGATTATACTGGTTTATACTTTCCTTAGCAATAAGGACTCCACCCCTTTCTGAGGATGGTGGTAGCAGCAAGTTTAATCCTACGCAGATATAACCTTTTGTCTAATTTTACTTCGACCAGGGTGCTGGTCGGGACTTTTTCTTTTGGATACTGTAGTCCCGTAAGACTTCGCTTTACTTCATATAGAGTGAGACCACTATATGGTACTGGCTGGCGAGTGATTCATACATAGGTATACAGTGAACCCTCGTTTATCGCGGTAGATAGGTTCCAGACGCGGGCGCGATAGGTGAAAATCCGCGAAGTAGTGACAGCATATTTACCTATTTATTTAACATGTATATTCGGACTTTTAAAACCTTCCCTTGTACGTAGTACTGTTAACAAACCACCCTTTACACCCTGTAATGTACAGAACACTTAATGCATGTACTACAGCACCCTAAACTAAAACAGGCACAAATATTAAAGGCGATTTTATATCATGTGTTTCCTAAACACCTAAAAAGCACGATAAAAAATGGCAACCAATGTTTTGTTTACGTTCATCTCTGATCATAATGAAGAAACAAACTCATTTAGTGTACACATATATGTACGTATGGTTAGTTTTTGCATCGATTATATTGATTATACAGTACTGTATGTTGATTTTTTTATTACCAATGTTTTAGTTTACGTATTTTTCTTAGGACTTCCAAATGAAATCTTTTTCTTTATGACGCCGCCTGAAACGACGGCGTGTACGCTCAGTAAACAACCACGCTCAGAACAAACAAGGCATTTAACACGCATGATGATAGTGATAAATAATGATACAGTACATACAGTATTTACAGTACAAAGCATTTACAAAATATGTTACCTTACAAATATAAATTATACAGTACTTGTACGTAGCAAAGCAGGAAAACAATTTGAGAGAGAGAGAGAGAGGAGAGAGAGAGAGAGAGAGAGAGAGAGAGGAGAGAGAGAGAGAGAGAGAGAGAGAGAGATTGTTTTACGTACGTAAATGTAAATTTTAAACAAAAAAAATATGATAGGTTACAACATGTAGACTTTTAAAACCTTCCCTTTAACTTAATGCATACAGTACGTACAGTACTAAACTATAAAACAGGTTAAAGTAAAAAATAAAGATTGTTACTGTACTCACCACGAAAGAAGTTCCAGAAAAACTTGAATGACGATGGCGATGAATTTGCTGCACAGTAGAAATGATGATGATGAAGCTGATGATGTGTTCTACTGTGCAGTCAATGATAGTATTTTACGTCTCTTCAGACGGAGGTGTCTTTTCCTGGGACACCTCTTCAACTTCTTCAATTTCTTCCGAAGGCGTACTAGCAGGAGGAACTGGCTCTTTTTTGCGAGGCTGAAAAAACATTGTGATCGGAAGTTGTTGCCGCTGCTTCTTTTTTCGATCCAAGAGCATCCTGTAGGGAGTCATGATGTCATCGACCTTGTTGCAGAATTGCATCGAGCGAACCATATCCTCGTCCCACTCTTGCAACATTTCTTTCGCCTCCTTCATATGGTTGCAGAACTTGGCGAGCCGTTCTAATGTTAAGCCCGTTTCTTCTACATTTTCTTGGGTCTCTTCCTGGGTACCCTCACTCTCTTCCTCACTTGCCGATTTCGTCAGGTCTTCGAGATCTGCGTCAGTTAGGGGCTGGGAATGGCAGTCCAACAACTCGTCGACGTCTTCAGTCGTCATGTCGCCAAACCCGTCACCCCCAATTATGGCAGCCAACTGCACAGATTTCCGTATTGCAGAGTGTTGGATTTCCGACGGAGTAAATCCCTTGTCGTCGTAAACAATATCGGGCCACAGCTTCTTCCAGCTCGCATTTACGGTTGCAGGTTTCATCTCTTGAAGTGCCTTTTGAATATTCTGCAGGCACGTGGCTATGGTGTACTGCCGCCAGTACGCCTTCAAGTTGAAGTCTTCATCCTCGTCATCTTGGGCAGCATCCACACACGCAACGAGGTCCGCCAAGGTATTCTTCGTGTAGAGGGCCTTGAACGCCCTGATAACCCCCTGGTCCATTGGTTGAATTAATGACGTGGTGTTGGGTGGCAGGAACTCAACCTGAACGCCCTCACGCGACAGGTCAGTTGCGTGTCCACCAGCGTTATCCATAAGGAGAAGGATCTTGAATGGCAAGCCCTTCTCTAAGAGATATTCATGGACTTGCGGGATGAAACACTGGTGGAACCAGTTGGAGGTCAGCATCTTCGTAATCCATGCCTTTTGATTATGCATCCAGTACACGGGAAGGAGATTCTTATTTTTGTTTTTCAAAGCGCGAGGATTTTTCGACTTATAAATAAGCCCCGGCTTTAACAAAAATCCAGCAGCATTGCCACACATCACGAGGGTAACGCGATCCTTGAATGCCTTAAAGCCAGAGGCTTTGGCTTCCTCTTTGAACAGGAAAGTTCGCGACGGCATTCTCTTCCAAAACAAGCCGGTTTCATCCATATTAAACACTTGTTCCGGCTTGTATCCACCTTCAGCGATAATGTTCTTGAAAGTCTGGTTCACGTAAGTTTCAGCAGCGGCAGTGTCAGCGGAAGCAGACTCCCCATGCAGGGAAACGCTTTTCAGGGCGAAGCGTTTCTGAAACTTCGCGAACCATCCTTTGCTGGCGGAAAAACGTTGTTTCTGACGCTGGGAATCAGTGGAGGTCCCTGGTTGAGGATCATCTACATCATCATCTTCTTCAGCATGGTCGCCATCGTCGTCATGAGGTTCCTTTGCCGCAAAATTCTCATACAAGCTCAAAGCCTTTGTTCGGATGGTGTTCGTATCCAACGCTATGTTCTTCTTCCGACAGTCGGCAATCCACACAGCTAAAGCACCTTCCATGCGTACGATCGTTTTATTACGCGTTGTAACGACTCGCTTCGCTGATCTGCTAAAGGTGATTGCAGCAGTCTTTCTAATGTTCGCCTCGTCCTTCCTGATGTAGCGAACGGTGGATTCGTTGATGCCAAAATGGCGGCCGGCGGCCGCGTAACTTCTACCATCTTTTAACATGTCGAGAAGCGTAACCTTCTCAGCTATCGTCATCATTCTTCGGTGGCGTTTAGGCTCACTACCAGCCTTACTAGAAGCAGAACGCTTGGGAGCCATTGTAACAGAAAGTTCAACAAAAAGTTCAACTTAAAACAGTCGCACACAGCACAGATTCAACTTCACAAACTTAAGAACGTCTACTCAGCAATACGCGGAAAGAGAAAGTGAACGATCAGTCCCGCGAGAACTTTGATGCTGCGGGTTGGAGATGCGGGCAAAACACCAATCACAGGCTAGATAACAAAACTTGAGTTTTGATTCGTCATCTATCAGCGCTTGAACCAATCACAACCCGTCTTATACAGTACTATGGTGCGTTGGTTACTCATAGAAGATGTCCCGCGCACACTGAACGTACGTAGATTAAGTACAATACCGTAATAATAATAAATAATGATAATAATACTGTACAGTAATAATAATAATAATAATGATTAATAATAATAACAATAATAATTTTATTAACAACAACAACAATAATAATAATAATAACAATAATAATAAAAATTTACGTACGTACGCTATTTTACGCCTCTCTCTCTCTCTCTCTCTCTCTCTCTCTCTCTCTCTCTCTCTCTCTCTCTCTCTCTCTCGTACGCTTACAGTACTTATTCGAAATGTGATTTTTGCAACAAAGAATATTATTGGATGCAGTACTGTACTACGTACGTATACATACAAAAGATTCATGGAAAAGAAGCACATCCATTACAGTACACACCATTCTAATATGGTATGACTGCATCTGATTTGCGTTTCATGTTCGATTTAATTTTACTACGTACTGAATTATCGTATGATCACATTCTCTTTTCGTGTTTTATTTCTTTCTGTGCTGAATTATATATCATATGTAATGCAATGAACAATCAGTAAGAGCAGATATTACTATAATTACAGTATTAATGGAATTACAGGTAACAAAATATCGTATTTGGTTATCTTCAGATTTCGCGGTATTTTCGAATTTTCCGGAAAATCCGCGATATGTATATATATATGGGTTATGGGAAAACCCCGCGAAGTGGTGAATCCGCGATTGTCGAACCGCGAAGTAGCGAGGGTTCACTGTTTGTACTCTTCGTTCGTTTCTAGAGTCTAGTAGGACTCCTCCCTGTAGGGGGCAGGAAGCACTCTCATGGCTTATGATTAGTGAAAAGATGTATAACGGTAACATCTTAGGTCTGTCAGTCGAGTTGACTAAGAAACATTCTTGAGGAGTACGGCACGTATTGAGAATCCACAGATACAGTAATGCTCTGGTATACTTCCATCAGGACGACATGGCTTGAGCCCAAAAAACGGATTTTGAGCGAAGCGAAAAATCTATTTTTGGGTAAGATAGCCATGTCGTCCTGATGGACCCGCCCTGCTCCTTTTCAAAAATAAAATAAATAAGAGTGAAAAGGATAGTAGGACCCCTCCCTACATACAGTATCTGTAGCACCTCGTGTATCGCTACAAGGAATACAGATGGCGCCGTGAGCGGCGCAGGGCACGCTTTCGAAACGGGGAGGAGGGATGCCTTATGAACGGCTCCCCCCTTTCTTATCGTTTTCGTTTTCTTGCCATTTTACCCCTACGAAGTGTTAACTCTATTCGGGGTATAGATTGCTATGAGGCGTGTCAAGAATACGTCCACTGATATTTACGATATCCCTAAGGTCTTTTTAGGGATACTCGCTCCAGGAGTTAGAATTCTGGGTACCTGAAGGTAAATTCTCTGGGAATATCGCCGTAGTTGTAATATACCCTAGGAAGCTGCCTTTAAGGAACTTCCATCAGGACGACATGGCTATCTTACCCAAAAATAGATTTTTCGCTTCGCTCAAAATCCGTTTTTTACAAATATTGAAAAAAAAACAGAAATTGGTAACCGCAGTTAAATACCCAATATACCAATAACTACGTCGTATCTGACAAAAACAAAGTCATGCATGGGTAGCCAGATCATCTAGACACACTTTCCAACACTAAACAAGCAAAAGTTTTACGACACTATTTGGCAATATCTTACGGAAAAATGACTTGGCAAAAAAATGAAAAAAAATGAAAAAGGGGCACTCGCGGTAAAATGGTCCTCGTGGTGATGAACGACATTTTAACTAAAAAAAAAAACATGCACATGGTAGCCAAACAATCCACCAAGACTTTCCACAACTGATAACCTATACAAGTTGCACCATTCTACGACAATTTCATAATACGTAATAACTTTGATAATTATGCAAACTACCTCAGAAGGGTAAACTCGGACGCGAACGACCCCGACGCGTCTCAGAAATCGGGGAAGGAGTACAGCTACAGCAATGCACATCTGGACACTACTAGAGCGTGTAGGGGAGACACCTCCTGCAGGTCGATCACCCACAAATTCAGTCACAGGGGTGAGTCACGTGAGAAAAACCTGTTTTTTTTTTGACGCTCGGGGTCGCAAACGACCCACCGTACCTATCCAGGGTTAACCACGAGAAGGTCGCTAAGTGTGCCATGCAGGCCACTTTGTGGCTGGACTTCTGGCTAGGATCTCTGGGCATCCTATTGCGATCGGAGGACTTGTCCAAGGAGACCAATAGGAAGGCCCTAGAGACCTTCTTGCTCTCGGGCACCCGCTCCATCGAGTTTTTGGCGCACCAGGTTACCACCCTGTGGGCCAACTCGGTGTTGAAGCGTCGCGATGCTGTGTCCGAGAGACTCCATCCGAAGGTCCCCGCCGTAGATGTGTGTAGGCTCCGACATGCTTCCCTTCTGGGGGAGAGCCTGTTTGAGCCTCAAGACTTGGAGCGAACGGCTGAGAGGTGGAGGAAATCCAGCACGGACTCCCTCCTCCACAGGGCCCTTACAACTCGGCCCTATAAGCCTCCAGCCCCGCCACAACAGCAGCAACAGCCTCGTAAGGCTCCCAAACAGGCACCGGCAGCTAAGAAAGTGGTGTCTAAGCCCCAGCCCTTTCCAGCCAAGGTCAAGAGGGGCGGTAAGTCCTCCAGGGGAGGCAAGACTCCTAGGGGTAGCGGCCGCGGCCGCAAGCCCTAGAGGCGGCAGTCCCCCTGCGTGTCCACCTGTGGGGGGGATGCCTTCAGCGTTGCGTCCGCAGGTGGCAGCAACACGAGGCCGATGCTTGGACGGTCTCAGTGATCGGCCAAGGTTATCGCGTCCCGTTCACGTCATCTCAACCTCCCCTGACAGCGAATCCAGTGTCGTTGAGCTCCTATGCCATGGGATCGGCAAAGGGGCTGGCACTTCAGGCCGAAGTCGAGACCATGTACGAGAAGGGTGCTCTCCAGGAGGTCGTGGACGGCTCCCCAGGATTCTTCAGTCGACTCTTTCTTGTAAAGAAGGCTACTGGAGGCTGGAGACCCGTCATCGATCTCTCAGCTCTGAACAGGTTTGTCAAACAAACCCGGTTCAGCATGGAGACAGCAGACACGGTCAGATTTGCGGTGAGACCACAAGACTTCATGTGTACACTGGATCTAAAGGACGCGTACTTCCAGATCCCAATCCATCCGTCTTCCAGGAAGTACCTGAGATTCTGCCTAGACAACAAGATCTACCAGTTCAAGGTGCTGTGTTTCGGTCTCTCCACAGCTCCTCAGGTGTTCACCAGAGTGTTCACCCTGATTTCATCTTGGGCGCACAGGAACGGCATTCGTCTCCTTCGTTACCTAGACGATTGGCTGATCCTAGCAGACTCGGAGTCGACCCTTCTTCGGCACCGAGACAGGCTTCTGGATCTTTGCCAGGATCTGGGGATCGTGGTAAACCTCGAGAAATCCTCTCTGCAGCCGTCCCAACGACTGGTTTATCTAGGCATGCTAATAGACACCAATCTCCACAAAGCCTTTCCATCAGACGACTGGATAGCAAGGCTGAGGAGGGTGGCGGAGCCTTTCCTCAGGCGAAAAGAACTCCCCGCCCAATCGTGGTTGCGTCTCTTAGGCCACCTATCCTCCCTGGCCCGTCTGGTTCCAAACAGCCGCCTCAGGATGAGATCCCTTCAATGGCGGCTCAAGTCCCGGTGGAATCAAGGATCCGATTCCCCGGACATTCTGATCCTAATGGGGTCTCTGGAACAGACGGACTTGCGGTGGTGGCTGGCCGACGAGAACCTGCGGAAGGGAGTGAGTCTTCTCGTCCTCCCCCCGGAATTGACTCTGTTTTCGGACGCGTCAAAAGAAGGGTGGGGGCGCACGTTCTGAACCAGAGGGCCTCAGGCCTTTGGTCAGAATCAGAAAAGTGCCTACACATCAACCTGCTAGAATTGAAGGCCGTCTTTCTGGCTCTTCAGCAGTTCCAACGGTCTCTGGCAGGTCACTCCGTGGTGGTGATGAGCGACAACACCACGGTAGTGGCTTATATCAACAAGCAGGGAGGCACTTTTTCGCAACAGCTATCCCATCTTGCAGTAGAGACTCTGAGGTGGACCGAAACCCACTCGATAACACTATCAGCTCGCTTCATTCCTGGCAAGAGGAATGTGCTCGCCGACAGTCTGAGCAGGGCTTCGCAGATAGTGAGTACCGAGTGGTCTTTGGATCCTCAGATAGCCAACAAAGTCCTGACTTTGTGGGGTTCCCCGACGGTGGACTTGTTCGCGACAGCCTTGAACTTCAAGCTGCCCCTGTACTGCTCACCTGTCCCGGACCCCAAAGCACTCTGGCAAGATGCTTTCCAGCAACGGTGGGACAACATCGACGTGTACGCCTTCCCACCATTCTGTCTGATGAGAAGGGTGCTCAACAGGACCAGACTATCGGTCAACTTTTCCATGACTCTGGTAGCTCCGCTATGGCATCACGCGGAATGGTTTCCGGACCTTCTGCAACTCCTGACGGAACTCCCAAGGGAGCTTCCTCCACGACACGAGCTTCCTCCACGACACGAGCTTCTCAGACAACCCCACTCCGGTGTCCCTCACAGAGCCGTAGCCTCGCTTCGGCTTCACGCCTGGAGACTATCCAGCGTCTCCTCGCGGAGAGAGGCTTTTCGCAACAGGTTGCGGAGAGAATGTCTCGGCACCTGCGAAGGTCCTCTGAGGGAGTCTACCAAGCGAAGTGGAGAGTCTTTTGTGGTTGGTGTCGTGGAAGGGGTATCTCTCCACTCGATGCCACTATTCCAGCAATAGCGGACTTCCTTGTGTATCTGCGAGAAGAAATGCGCCTTTCTGTCTCGGCGGGGAAAGGCTATCGCTCAGCCTTAAGCTTGGCCTTCAGATTGAAGGGCGTGGATATTTCTTCGTCGCTAGAACTCTCTTTACTCATACGTAGCTATGAGCATACCTGCCCCCAGTCGGAAGTGAGACCCCCTCCTTGGAACGGGGTTCGAGTCCTCAGGTCTCTCAAGAGACCTCCCTTCGAGCCATTACGCCAGGCCTCCGATCGCCACCTGTCTTGGAAGACGGCTTTCCTACTCGCCTTGGCCTCGGCCAAGCGAGTTAGTGAACTTCATGGTCTCTCGTACGACATCGCCCATTCAAGGGGATGGGGGGAGGTAACGTTCAGGTTCGTCCCTGAGTTTGTGGCCAAGACTCAGAATCCTGGAGTGCCGGATCCTCGGTTCGACTCTTTCAGGATCGCGAGTCTCCGTTCTGTAACAAACGACCCAGACCAGCTGCTACTATGCCCAGTGAGGTGTCTGAGGTACTACTTGAAGAGAACGGCTGCAGTCCGTCCTCATGTGCGAGCTTTGTTTGTGAGCACAGGCAGGACGAAGAGGAGGGTCACCAGGAACACCATCTCAGCTTGGATTCGAAGGGTTATCCACCATGCCCTGAATCCTGACCCTCCTCCGTCACGTCGCCCTCGGGCCCACGATGTCAGGGGTATTGCTACATCCCTGGCCTTCAAGAGAAACTTCTCTGTGACGCAGGTACTTCAAGCTGGGGTCTGGAAGTGTCAAACGACCTTCACAGCCCACTACCTGCAAGACGTGACCCACAGGAGCCTCGATACGTTCTCTATCGGCCCTGTGGTGGCTGCACAACAGCTGGTCTAACCTCAGGCTCCTTTTTGGACAAGTAGCAGTAGGTTGAGGGCGTTGTTACCCGGTCTTAGTCTGCGTGAATGAAAGAGTATGACTGACCCTTACTTCTTTCTTCATTCTCCCCTCTCTTGGGGAAGCAGCATTCTGGTCCTCGCATAGCTGACCTCGACCTCTGCAGGTAACCCATGCTTCTTTGTGCTCCTAGTATTAAGCTTAATACTGTTGCGTCTCCCATACCCTGACGAGGTGGTATGGGGAACGTCCTATCCTAGAATTCCTATCTGAAGGTCTCAAGGTCAACTTCATAGGACGAGTTACACTCTCCTCCTCACACTGCTTATGTAGGCCACTCGTTCCTAGCGATGCTAGGAACCTGTGAGGTACAGGGGCTCCCTCTCTCTAGTGCTGCTCACTGAGGGATCGAGCCCCCGGGCAAGCCGAAGTCAGTAAGGCTGGGGACTTTCCACCCTTCCTAAGGGGCCTTTGTAAATAGTGTGGTTTGTATTTCGGTTACGGAACAAATGACAAATTCAAAGATAATTTGTATTTTTCCTAACCATACAAACCCGCCATCCCTAACCCCCAAGTCAAGTCCTACCTCTAAGTGAAGTGAAGCAAGTCACCGGTGTGTGGAGGGGGGAGGGGTAGCAAGCTACCCTTCCCCACCCCCCGCTAACTAGCGCGGGGGTAATTAACCCTCGTTAAAAATTATTGGCTCGTCATTTCAGCTGCGCTAAAAGTAATACCCTTTGTAAATAGCTAAGGTTTGTATGGTTAGGAAAAATACAAATTATCTTCGAATTTGTCATCTTTCTCCTTCGGAGGCTTCTTGGAAGAGAGAAAATCCCAGGTCTTCTTCTTCCGCCGCCCTTTCCTCCTCCGAAGCTCGCGCTTGAGCGGCCTCTTCCGAGAGGCCGGCGAGTGGTAGCGTAGACCGTAATGTTGTTAATGTTATTGACCGATCCCGGGGTGAGGGAGAGGTCGTTGCCTCCCATAGCGAGGCGGCTGCCCCTTCCCCCTCGGAGGAGGGAGTTGTATCTAATGATAATCTGTTTCAGCTTTGGGCTTCCTTGGGGCTGCAGGGTTCGCCCTCCAAGGAAGCTCTGTTTGACATGATCAAACCGGGTGCGGCCGCCGAACAATCGTCAACTTCAGCGGACATAGATCCTCTGTCTGTGGTTGACGTTGTTGTGTTGGAAACATCCCGTGGGTCTGGCCAAACGCCCGTTCCTGTGGCTGTGGTAGCGGAAGGCTCTGACTCCCCCTCTGAACATACTTCGAGGGAGGAGCTTAGTCCCACGGTCTCTCTTACTGGTGATACTCCCTCTCGGGGAGTGCACTTATAGAGACTCCTCTTTGGAGGCCCATCGATGGTCAGCCTGCTGATCCCACGGCCCCTCGTGGGCGTATAAGGCGGAAGGCTCGTCCTCCCCTTCGCCGTAGAGGCCTTCCTTCCCCCTTCAAAGGGGTTAGGAGGCGCCTCTTCGGCTCATCGTCACCACAGTCCTCTGCGGAGGAGACGACTCGCCATTCTCCTGTCCTGCCAGCTACCAACCTAGACCTCTCCGAGGATCGTTCGCGATCCCCTTCGGAGGATGGTCGTCCTTCGGGACTTTGTGACCTGTCGCGTAGACCATCTACGTCTAAGGATCCTGATGCCCTTTACGCGCCACCTGATACTGCCTCTGTGCAGTCTCCAGGCCCTTCGGGGCTACAGGGACTTGAGCGCGAAACTGCGCCTCTCGCCACTGAGCGCCAGGCACCGCCTGCGCGCCCGCCTGCTGTTGTTCCTGCTGATACTGACATAGCGCCTCGGCGCTCACCCTTAGGCATTCACGCCTCTGTTCCTGCAACGCGCCAGGGTCCCCGTGCGCGCCCACGCCTTTCGGCGCCACGTCACCCTCCAGCAGTTCCTGAAGTAGCGCGCTAGTGCCCAACTGCGCATACGCGCCTTGCTCCTGATATAGCACCACTGCGCTCACCTGCGCACACGCGCCCAGTTCCTGATACGGCGCCTACGCTTCCACCGGTGCCCCAGCGGCCTCCTGCGCCCTCCAAGGCCTCGGCGCCCCCCAGTTCCTGTTTCATCGTGCGCGGTCCAGGAGGTTCCTGAGTTGGCGCACAGGCGCCCTCAGGTTCCTGCGGACTCGTCGCGCCCCTCAGGTTCCTGCGGACTCGTCGCGCCCCTCGGGGGAAAAGCGCGACGCGCGCCCACGCGCGGTTCCAGTTCCAGCGCTCACGCGCACACCAACGCGCCCGCGCGTTACCGTAGATCCATCGCGCCCACCTAGGGAGACACGCGATACGCGTCCGCGCGTAGTTCCTGTACCAGCGCTCACCAACGCGACCACGCGTCACTACAGCTCAGCGCGTCGCCCAAGAGGCTTCCAAGTCAGCGCACGGGCGCTCACGGCCGCCTCTGGGACCGCATGAGCTTGCTACCGAAACGATTGCGCACGACGCTCCAGTATCGCGCCCTGTTCCTGTTACACGCCCCGTTCCTGTATTTAAGGTAACTAAGGTTGCCCAACGAACTCCGGAGCGCCCTCACGCGGCCGCCTCAGCCTCGCACTCCTGTGCTACCACATCCTGATGCGCGCCCACGATCGCCCACGATCGCCAACGCGACCAGCGCGCCCACAGGCGAGTGTGCCGGTCTTACCGGACCAGCGCCAACCCTCTCGCCCCCAGGTCGCTCGCGGCCCTGCTCCAGCGCTACCGCGCCCACAGCCGGTTCTTCTGGACTCGCGCTCAGGCGCCCCCGTTATCTTGCGCCCTTCGGGGCCGCACTAGGTCGCTGCGCGTTCGGCCTCCTCCTGCTCCAGCTCCTGATCGCCGCATGCCTACACCATCACCTATGCGCTCTCGCGGCCATATTCCCGCTCCAGCTGCTGCGCACCCACGCGCCGTCGCCTGCGCGCCACCGCGCCATCGCTCCTGAACGCCCACCTGCGCGCGAGTTTCCAGGATCGCGCTACCCATCCACGCGCGACCCTGATTAGGGCCAGTTGCACGAGCCCCAGCGCGATCGCTGCCAGGCGGACTCTTCCTTGTTGCGTTCCCCTCCCCGCAAGCGCAGACCAGCGCGCTCGCCAGAGGGGGAGCGCTCCCCGGACAGGTCTAGGGATTCTTCTCTTTCAGCCCTGCAGGCGAACCCTCGTTTGTCGACTCCTCCTAGGGATCCCTCGATCCCCTCCCCTCCAGAGGGCAGACAGCAGCCCTGGTTCGGTACCCTACTCAGAGCTCTCGTGCAGGCGATTAAGCCAGCCCTCTCTGATTCGGGTCACGAACCAACGGCGGCTTCCTCCCCCTGAAGAGGAAGAGAGGAGTCTCTCCCGTGGATCCTCCTCCGAGGCCTATTCTGTCCCCGCGCAGATCCTTACGCAAGGCTCCTACTCCCCCTCAGACCTTCTCGCCCTCCCCTGCGGAGGAGGATTACCCCTCCTCAGTAGAGTCGGACGAGCAGGAATACTTCCCCATCGCACCAATGGGGGAGGTTCCTCCTCTTCCCGAGAGGTCTCCTCGTCCAGAGGTGGAGAAGGCCCTGCCTCCTTCGCTTCTCGAGTCCTATATCCCACCCAGGAGGAAGCCTAAGGACTCTAGGACGATTCCCAAATCATCAGCTAGGATCAGGCAGGAACCGTCTAGAGCCGTCGAGGATGTCCACGTGTCCCCCCAGGAAGAGCCTCTTGGGACGGGAGACTTCGCTGCAAGCCCTTCAGGAGGAGAGCACCAGGAGTCAGAACATGCGTTCTGGCAAGTCCTGACCCTCATGAGGAACCTTAATGGGATTCCAGACCCTGAGGTCCCACCTCGTGAAGGGAAGGACACGGTCCTGTACCGCGTCTACAGCACTCAGAAACCCTCTAGGGCCAGTGCAGCTTTGCCCTGGTCCCAAGGGATGAAGAGTGCCAGGGACAAGGTCGAGGGCCAGCTCGCTGAGCTTGCCTCCACCAGCAGATCGAGTGCCGGTAGTAAGCTCCTCCCTCCTCCTCGAGTCCATCAGAGGAGGTACTTTGAGATCCTCGAGGAGTCTTCCCTGAGTCTTCCCTTGCATCACTCCGTGGAAGAACTCACAGGGGGAGTCCCTCTTGAGAGACTCTCCAACCGGCACGTGTCCTTCTCTGCCACTGAGATCTTGAGCCAGGAGAAGGTCATCAAGTGCGCCATGCAGGCGACTTCATGGCTCGACATCTGGCTGGGGTCTCTGGGCATCCTGGTGCGGTCCGAGGACCTCTCCAAAGAAAGCACCAAGAAGGCGCGGGAAACCTTTATTCTCTTGGGCACACGGACCATTGAGTTCCTGTCCCACTAAGTCTCGTGCTTGTGGGCCAACACGATCCTCAAGTGCCGGGATGCTGTGGCCGAGAGGTTCCACCATAAGGTACCCAGTGCGGAGTCTAGCAGGCTCAGATACTCTTCCGTTCTCGGTAAGAGCCTATTTGAGCCTAAGGAAGTGGAGCTCACTGCCGAGAGGTGGAGGAAATCCAACCAGGATTCCCTCATCCATAGGGCCCTAACATTGAGGCCCTATAAGCCTCCAGCAGCCCAGCAGCCCCGTCCTGCTAAGGACACAAAGAAGACGACCACCGCAGCGAAGCCCAAAGTGTTTAAGCCCTTTCCTGCCAAGAGCAGGAGGGGCAAGAAATCCTCCAAGGAAGGCAAAAACCCTAGAGGTACCAGCCGAGGCTGGAAGCGCTAGGGTTGGCAATCCCCCTGCATGTCCACCAGTGGCGGGATGCCTTCAGAGTTGCGCGACAAGGTGGCAGCAACTCGGGGCGGATGCCTGGACGATCTCCGTGATCTCTCTAGGGTATCGCGTCCCGTTCACAGCCTCTCTACCTCCCCTGACAGCGAACCCAGTGTCGTTGAGCTCTTTTGCCATGGGATCGGCGAAAGGGTAGGCCCTCCAGGCCGAAGTCCAGACCATGTTGGAGAAGGACGCTCTCCAGGAGGTCGTAGACGGGTCCCCAGGCTTCTACAGTCGACACTTTCTTGTGAGAAAGGCGTCTGGAGGCTGGAAACCAGTCATCGACCTCTCGACCCTAAACGGGTTTGTCAAGCAGACTCCGTTCAGTATGGAGACGGCAGACACAGTCAGGCTCGCAGTGAGACCGCGAGACTTCATGTGCACACTGGACCTGAAGGACGCATACTTCCAGATCCCAATCCATCCGTCTTCAAGGATGTACCTAAGATTTTGCCTAGACAACAAGATCTACCAGTTCAAGGTGCTGTGTTTCGGTCTCTCCACAGCTCCTCAGGTGTTCACCAGAGTCTTCACCATCATCTCTTCATGGGCGCACAGGATTGGCATCCGTCTCCTTCGTTATCTGGACGACTGGCTGATCCTGGCAGACTCGGAGGCGACTTTTCTTTGCCACCGAGACAGGCTCCTCGAAGTTTGCCAAGATCTGGGGATCGTGGTAAATCTCGAGAAGTCCTCTCTGCAGCCCTCTCAGAAACTGGTATATCTAAGCATGGTCATAGACACTAATCTCCACAAAGCCTTCCCATCAGACGAAAGGATAGCAAGGCTGAGGAAGGTTGCGAAACCTTTCCTCAATCGAGAGGAACTCCCAGCCCACTCGTGGCTTCGTCTCCTTGGTCACCTCTCCTCCCTGACCCGTTTCGTTCCCAACAGCCGCCTCAGGATGAGATCCCTCCAGTGGTGACTCAAGTCTCGAAGGAGTCAAGGACTCGACTCCGCGGACATCCTGATCCCCATGGGACCTGCGGAACGAGCGGACCTCCAAGTGGTGGGTGGCAGACGAGAACCTACGAAAAGGAGTGGATCTTCTCGTCCCTTCCCCGGATTTGATGCTGTTTTCGGACGCATCAAACAAAAGGTGGGGGGCCCACGTTCTGAACCACAGGACCTCAGGCCTGTGGTCAGAATCAGAAAGGTACCTTCACATAAACCTGCTACAAATGAAGGCCGTATTCCTGGTTCTTCAGAAGTTCCACCAAGTCCTGGCGGGCCACTCGGTGGTGGTGATGAGCGACAACACCACGGTCGTGGCTTATATCAACAAGCAGGGAGGTACCTTTTCGGAACAGCTATCCCATCTTGCAGTAGAGATCCTGAGATCGTCCGAAGTCCACTCGATTTCACTAGCAGCTCGCTTCATTCCAGGCAAGAGGAATGTGCTCGCTGACAGTCTGAGCAGAGCGACGCAGATAGTGAGTACCGAATGGTCTTTGGATCCTCAGATAGCCAACAAAGTCCTGACTTTGTGGGGTTCCCCGACAGTGGATCTGTTCGCTATGGCGCTGAACACCAAGCTCCCGCTGTACTGCTCCCCGGTCCCGGACCCCAAGGCTCTCTGGCAAGATGCCTTCCAACAACGGTGGGACAAGGTCGATGTGTACGCCTTTCCCCCGTTCTGTCTAATGAGGAGGGTACTCAACAAGACCAGAACATCGGTCAATCTCTCGATGACCTTGATAGCTCCGCTATGGCATCATGCAGAGTGGTTCCCGGACCTTCTGCAACTCCTCACGGAGATCCCGAGGGAGCTCCCTCCACGTCACGACTTACTCAAACAACCACACTCCAACATCTACCACAAAGCCGTAGCTTCGCTTCGGCTTCACGCCTGGAGACTATCCAGCATTTCCTCACAGAGAGAGGATTTTTGCAACAAGTTGCGGAAAGGATGTCGGGCCACCTGCGCAAGTCATCCGCAGGAGTCTACCAGGCGAAGTGGCGAGTTTTCTGTTGTTGATGCCGTGGAAGGGGTATCTCTCCCCTCGATGCCACTTTACCAGCAATAGCGGAGTTCCTCGTTTATCTGCGGGAAGAAATGCGCTTTTCAGTCTCGGCAGTGAAAGGCTATCGCTCAGCCTTAAGTCTTGCCTTCAGGCTTAAAGGAATGGACATTTCTTCCACGCTGGAACTTTCCCTTCTCATACGGAGTTATGAACTTACCTGCCCTCAGTCGGAAGTGAGACCTCCTCCATGGAACGTGGTTCGAGTTCTCAGGTCTCTTAAGAGACCTCCCTACGAACCATTACGCCAGGCTTCAGATCGCCACCTTACCTGAAAGACGGCTTGTTCCGTAACCGAAATACAAACCACGCTATTTACATTGGGTTTACCTTTTAGCGCAGCTGAAATGACGAGCCAATAGTTTTAACGAGGGTTAATTACCCCCGCGCTAGTTAGCGGGGGGTAGGGGAAAGGTAGCTTGCTACCCCTCCCCTCCCCCCACACACCGATGACTTGCTTCACTTCACTTTTGGCTCGGCGGTGAACAGACGTGTCTGTTCATCGTCCTCGTTGACAGCCTTTAATCTTTTTTCTGCTTTTTCTTTATTATTATTATTATTATTACTTACTAAGCTACAACCCTAGTTGGAAAAGCAGTATGCTATAAGCCCAGGGGCTCCAACAGGGAAAATAGCTCAGTGCGGAAAGGAAAAAAGGAAAATAAAATATTCTAAGAAGAGTAACAACAATAAATATCTCCTATATAAACTATAAAAACTTTAACAAAACAAGAGGAAGAGAAATAAGATAGGAGAGTGTGCTCGAGTGTACCCTCAAGCAAGAGAACTCTAACCCAAGACAGTGAAAGGCCATGGTACAGAGGCTATGGCACTACCCAAGACTAGAGAACAGTGGTTTGATTTTGGAGTGTCCTTCTCCTAGAAGAGCTGCTTACCATAGCTAAAGAGTCTCTTCTACCCTTACCAAGAGGAAAGTGGCACTGAACAAGTACAGTGCAGTAACCCCTTGAGTGATGAAGAATTGTTTGGTAATCTGTGTTGTCAGGTGTATGAGGATAGAGGAGAATATGTAAAGAATATGCCAGACTATTCAGTGTGTATGTAGGCAAAGGGAAAATGAACCGTAACCAGAGAGGAGGATCCAATGTAGTACTGTCTGGCCAGTCAAAAGACCCCATAACTCTCTAGCGGTAGTATCTCAACGGGTGGCTGGTGCCCTGGCCAACCTACTACCTACTACAGCTAGTGTGTTTGTTTGAAGTTGACTACCGTTTATTATTATCTTTCTATGCGTACGTGCCCTGGTGTTGCCGGCCGCCCTTGTGGGACCTTTATGTCGGCCTTAGATACGGACCCTCACACCCTTTGCCCTCAGTTTCGGGGCCGACGGTGTGACCAGGAAAACGTGTAGGGAGTGGTCTGCCTCCCTGTGGGAGAGGTTTGGCCGCCGGCGTAAGAAGAAGTCCAGGAGAGACCGTTCTCCTTCGTGGGTTGCCTTGAAGGAGGAAGGTTCTCGGGACTCTTCTTTCGCCGCCCAAACCTCCTCCGAAGCTCCCCCTCGTCCGGCTCCTAAGGAGAGTCGGCCGAGTGGTAGCGCAGGCCCTAGTTCTGTTTCCCGACCTTGGGTGGGGGGGAGAGGGCGTCGCCTCCCATAGCGGGGCAGTTCCCCCTCCTCCTCCGGGGGAGGCCATTGATAACTCCTTGTCTAATGATGATCTCTTACAGTTTTGGGCTTCCCTGGGGTTTAAGGGCTTGCCCTCCAGGGTCGCCTTGATTGACCTTGTCTCGTTGGGGGCCGCCGTTAAGCAGTCGCCGGCGGTAGCAGAGGTAGACCCTCTGTCTATCGTCGACGTCGTGGTGGCAGAGTCCTCCGACGTTTCTGGGCAATCCTCTGCAGGTGCAGTTGAGAATGATGGTGCTGACGGCTCTCCTCCCCCTTCCGTACATCCTTCGAAGGGGGAAGTGAGTCCTACGGGCTCTGCTGCTGTTCAGCTTCCTTCTAAGGGAAGTGCCTTGACTGAGACTCCCCTTCGGAGGACTGATGGTCCTGATGATCTTCCCCGTGGTCGACTCCGCCGTAAGGCTCACCGTCCGCTGCGTCGCAAGGGCCTCCCTTCTCCTTATAAGGGGGTTAAGAGGCGCCTTTTTGGATCTTCTTCCTCCGAAGCGGACTCTCCTCGTCGTACTCAGCCTACAGTTCCTGCTCCTTTGGACCTCTCTGCAGACCGTTCTCCAACTCCTGCTAGATCTTCACCTTCTGGGGAACTCGTTACCGACGGGCAACGGTCCCTTCGGGGCAAAGGGATTCTTCCCTTCCACGTGCAGTGCTAGCGCACAGGCGCTCTCCTGCTCGTCAGCGCTCTCCTGCTCGTCAGCGCTCTCGTGATCGTCAGCGCTCTCCTGCTCGTCAATGCTCTCCTGCTCGTCAGCGCTCACCTGTTCGCCGGCGCTCTCCTGATGTTCGCCCTCCTCGTCAGCGCTCTCCTGAGGACATCCTACATCCTGTGGTTCCTAAGGAACGCTTAGCGCGCCAGCATTCTTCTGCTCGCCCTTCTGCAGTGTTAGCGCACAGGCGCTCTCCTGCTCGTCAGCGCTCTTTTGAGGATCATCGCCCTGTGGTCTCTGACCATCCTGCAATTCCTGTTGGACTCCCTGCGCGCCATCAGTCTCCTGAGCTCTCTCATCCTGTGTCTACGCAACAGCGTTCGCGTTCTCCAGCGCATGTTTCAAAAGCACATGTTCGCCCACGCGCCTACGATCTTCCTGTTCGTGAACGCGCCGCGCCACCTGTTCCTTTACAGAATCTCGCGTGTCGCCCTCCTGCTCGCCAGCGTTCACAGGCGATTTTAGTATCGCCTATTCATCAGCGTTCTCCTACGCATCAACGATCACCTGTTTTTCGGCGATCTCCGGACCGCCCGCGTGATTTACAACCTGCGCGTACGCTTTCTCCAACGCTTCGTCAACCAGAGGTTCTGAAGGGACATGGTTCGCCATATACTAGCTCGCCATGGCTCGATCATTCACCTGCGCGTTCTGCGCGCTATCGCTCGCCAATGCGTCACCATGCGACAACGTGCCATCGCCCACCTGCGCGTCAGCGCTCGCCAGCTCACCACCGATCGCCTGTTGATATACACCGCCAGCGATCTTGCTCGCCATCGCGCCAACGCTTTCGTTCGCCGACTCGGACACGCGCTCGTTCACCTGTTCACCCTTGCGCCCACTCACCTGCGCGCCCGCGAGACCGCTCCCCTGCCCGCCCGCCCGCCCGCGCGATCATTCACCTGCGCGCCCGCGCTATCGCTCGCCCGCGCGACCATCGTTCGCGGCGAATTTAGCAGCCAGTGGTAGCAACAGGAACGCGTGTTCCTAGACAACGCTCGGGATCGCCTCCATCCAAATGCAGGACTGTAGTGCAGGACAAGGAAGATACTGAGGAGAGGTTAGTGCATCATTCTTCCCCACCTTCTTTTCAGGCAGGTACTGTGGTGTCCACTCCAAAGGATCGCCCGATCCCTTTGCCTCCAGCGAGGATTTCGGACTCTGTGTCCTTGGAGCGACAGATTTGGTTTGGATCTCTGATGCGGGCGTTAGTGAGGGTTATGAAGCCAGCACTCGCCGATCAGGGCAACAAACCAACGGCTGTCTCTCCTACGCTGAAGAGAAAGAGAGGAGTGGACTTCGTGGTGACTTCCCCCAGGGCGAAGTTGGTTCCCAAGAGGTCTGTCGCAGAGCCCCCTTCTCCTGCTCGAGTGCTTTCTCCTTCTCCCATGGACGAGGCCTTTCCGTCCTCGGGTGAGTCCAGTGAAGCGGTAGTCTTCCCCTCGGCACCAAGGGGGGAGACTTCGCTTCATGGAGGAGAGTCGTCTCGTGAGGAAGGGGCTCCTCGAACCTCTTTGTTGGGATCCTGTATCCCTCCCAGGAGGGAATCCAAGGACTCCAAGACCGTCCCGAAATCATCTTCGAGGATTCGCCAGGAACCCGCGGCTCCCCGGGGGAACGTCCACGCTTCACCCCAGGAAGAGATCCCTGGGACAGGAGACTTAGCTGCCAGCCCGCAAGGAGGAGATAAGCAGGAATCCGAACATACCTTCTGGCAGGTCCTAAGCCTGATAAGGCAACTTAACGGGCTTATGGACCCGGTGATCGCCCCCCGTGAAGGCAAAGACACTATCTTAGATGAAGTGTTTGACGTTCGGAAGGCCCCTAAGTCCAGTGCGGCTCTGCCCTGGTCTCGGGGTCTGAAGAGTGCCAGAGCTAGGGCCAACTCTCAGCTCGCGATTCTTGCCTCCTCCAGTCGTTCCTCTGCCGGGAACAAAGTCATCCCTCCTCCTCGTCTTCAGCAGAGAAGGTATTTCGAGATCTTGGGTGAGTCCAGCCTCGATCTCCCTCTCCATCACTCTGTGGAGGAGCTGGCGAAGGGAGTTCCCCTTGAGAAGCTCTCTGCCCGGCAGGTGCCGTTCTCGGCGGCAGAGATCCTTAGCCATGAAAAGGTCGCTAAGTGTGCCATGCAGGCCACTTCGTGGCTGGACTTTTGGCTAGGAACTCTGGGCATCCTATTGCGCTCGGAGGACTTGTCCAAGGAGACTAATAGGAAGGCCCTGGAGACCTTCTTACTCTCGGGCACCCGCTCCATCGAGTTTTTGGCGCATCAGGTTACCACCCTGTGGGCCAACTCGGTGTTGAAGCGTCGCGATGCTGTGACCGAGAGATTCCATATGAAGGTCCCCTCCGTGGATGTGTGTAGGCTCCGACATGCTTCCCTTCTGGGGGAGAACCTGTTTGAGCCTCAGGACATGGAGGGAACGGCTGAGAGGTGGAGGAAATCCAGCACGGACTCCCTCCTTCATAGGGCCCTTACAGCTCGGCCCTATAAGCCTCCAGCTCCGCCGCAACAGCAGCAGCAGCCTCGTAAGGCTCCGAGACAGGCGCCGGCAGTTAAGAAGGTGGTGTCTAAGCCCCAGCCCTTTCCAGCCAAGGTTAAGAGGGGCGGTAAGTCCTCCAGGGGAGGCAAGACTCCTAGGGGTGGCGGCCGCGGCCGCAAGCCCTAGGGGTGGCAGTCCCCCTGCGTGTCCATCTGTGGGGGGATGCCTTCAGCTTTGCGTCCGCAGGTGGCAGCAACACGGGGCCGATGCTTGGACGGTCTCAGTGATCGGCCAAGGCTATCGCGTCCCGTTCACAACATCTCAACCTCCCCTGACAGCGAATCCAGTGTCGTTGAGCTCCAATGCCACGGGATCGGCAAAGGGGCTGGCCCTTCGGGCCAAAGTCGAGACCGTGCTCGAGAAGGGGGCTCTCCAGGAGGTCATCGACGGCTCCCCAGGCTTCTTCAGTCAACTCTTTCTTGTAAAGAAGGCTTCTGGAGGCTGGAGACCTGTCATCGACCTCTCAGCTCTGAACGGGTTTGTCAAGCAAACCCGGTTCAGCATGGAGACAGCAGACACGGTCAGACTTGCGGTGAGACCACAAGACTTCATGTGCACACTGGATCTAAAGGACGCGTACTTCCAGATCCCAATCCATCCGTCTTCCAGGAAGTACCTGAGATTCTGCCTAGACGATAAGATCTACCAGTTCAAGGGTTGTGTTTGGTCTCTCCACAGCTCCTCAGGTGTTCACCAGAGTGTTCACCCTGATTTCATCTTGGGCGCACAGGAACGGCATTCGTCTCCTTCGTTATCTGGACGATTGTCTGGTCCTAGCAGACTCGGAGTCGACCCTTCTTCGGCACCGAGACAGGCTTCTGGATATTTGCCAGGATCTGGGGATCGTGGTAAACCTCGAGAAGTCCTCTCTGCAGCCGTCCCAAGCCCTAGGGGTGGCAGTCCCCCTGCGTGTCCATCTGTGGGGGGATGCCTTCAGCGTTGCGTCCGCAGGTGGCAGCAACACGGGGCCGATGCTTGCACGGTCTCAGTGATCGGCCAAGGCTATCGCGTCCCGTTCACAACATCTCAACCTCCCATGACAGCGAATCCAGTGTCGTTGAGCTCCTATGCCACGGGATCGGCAAAGGGGCTGGCCCTTCGGGCCGAAGTCGAGACCGTGCTCGAGAAGGGTGCTCTCCAGGAGGTCATCGACGGCTCCCCAGGCTTCTTCAGTCGACTCTTTCTTATAAAGAAGGCTTCTGGAGGCTGGAGACCTGTCATCGACCTCTCAGCTCTGAACGGGTTTGTCAAGCAAACCCGGTTCAGCATGGAGACAGCAGACACGGTCAGACTTGCGGTGAGACCACAAGACTTCATGTGCACACTGGATCTAAAGGACGCGTACTTCCAGATCCCAATCCATCCGTCTTCTAGGAAGTACTTGAGATTCTGCCTAGACGACAAGATCTACCAGTTCAAGGTGTTGTGTTTCGGTCTCTCCACAGCTCCTCAGGTGTTCACCAGAGTGTTCACCCTGATTTCATCTTGGGCGCACAGGAACGGCATTCGTCTCCTTCGTTATCTGGACGATTGTCTGGTCTTAGCAGACTCGGAGTCGACCCTTCTTCGGCACCGAGACAGGCTTCTGGATATTTGCCAGGATCTGGGGATCGTGGTAAACCTCGAGAAGTCCTCTCTGCAGCCGTCCCAACGACTGGTTTATCTAGGCATGCTAATAGACACCAATCTCCACAAAGCCTTTCCATCAGACGACCGGATAGCAAGGCTGAGGAGGGTGGCGGAACCCTTCCTCAGGCGAGAAGAGCTCCCCGCCCAGTCGTGGTTGCGTCTCTTAGGTCACCTATCCTCCCTGGCTCATCTGGTTCCAAACAGCCGCCTCAGGATGAGATCCCTACAGTGGTGGCTCAAGTCCCGGTGGAATCAAGGATCCGATTCTCCGGACATTCTGATCCCAATGGGGTCTTTGGAACAGACGGACTTGCTATGGTGGCTGGCCGACGAGAACCTGCGGAAGGGAGTTAGTCTTCTCGTCCTCCCCCCGGAATTGACTCTGTTTTCGGACGCGTCAAAAGAAGGGGGGGGGGGGGGGGCGCACGTTCTGAACCAGAGGGCCTCAGGCCTTTGGTCAGAATCAGAAAAGTGCCTACACATCAACCTGCTAGAATTGAAGGCCGTCTTTCTGGCTCTTCAGCAGTTCCAACGGTCCCTGGAGGGTCACTCTGTGGTGGTGATGAGCGACAACACCACGGTAGTAGCTTATATCAACAAGCAGGGAGGCACTTTTTCGCAGCAGCTATCCCATCTTGCCGTAGAGACTCTGAGGGGGACCGAAATCCACTCGATAACACTATCAGCTCGCTTCATTCCTGGCAAGAGGAATTTGCTCGCCGACAGTCTGAGCAGGGCCTCGCAGATAGCGAGTACCGAGTGGTCTTTGGATCCTCAGATAGCCAGCAAAGTCCTGACTTAGTGGGGTTCCCCGACTGTGGACTTGTTCGCGACAGCATTGAACTTCAAGCTGCCCCTGTACTGCTCCCCAGTCCCGGACCCCAAGGCACTCTGGCAAGATGCTTTCCAGCAACGGTGGGACAACATCGACGTGTACGCCTTCCCACCGTTCTGTCTGATGAGAAGGGTGCTCAACAGGACCAGACTATCGGTCAACTTTTCCATGACTCTGGTAGCTCCGCTATGGCATCACGCGGAATGGTTTCCGGACCTTCTGCAGCTCCTGACGGAGCTCCCGAGGGAGCTTCCTCCACGACACGAGCTTCTCAGACAACCCCACTCCGGCGTCCCTCACAGGGCCGTAGCCTCGCTTGGGCTTCACGTCTGGAGACTATCCAGCGTCTCCTCGCGGAGAGAGGCTTTTCTCAACAGGTTGCGGAGAGAATGTCTCGACACCTGCGAAGGTCCTCTGAGGGAGTCTACCAAGCAAAGTGGAGAGTCTTTTATGGTTGGTGTCGTGGAAGGGGTATCTCTCCACTCGATGCCACTATTCCAGCAATAGCGGACTTCCTCATTTATCTGCGGGAAGAAATGCGCCTTTCTGTCTCGGCAGTGAAAGGCTATCGCTCAGCCTTCTGCTTGTCCTTCAGACTGAAGGGCCTGGATATTTCTTCATCGCTAGAACTCTCTTTACTCATACGTAGCTATGAGCTTACCTGCCCCCAGTCGGAAGTGAGACCTCCTCCTTGGAACGTGGTTCGAGTCCTTAGGTATCTTAAGAGACCTCCCTTCGAACCATTACGCCAGGCCTCCGATCGCCACCTGTCTTGGAAGACGGCTTTCCTACTTGCTTTGGCTTCGGCCAAGCGGGTTAGTGAACTTCATGGTCTCTCGTACGACATCGCCCATTCAAGGGGATGGGGGGAGGTAACGTTCAGGTTCGTCCCTGAGTTTGTTGCCAAGACTCAGAATCCTGGAGTGGCGGATCCTCGCTTCGACTCTTTCAGGATCACGAGTCTCCGTTCCGTAACAAACGACCCAGACCAGCTGCTACTATGTCCAGTGAGGTGTCTGAGGCACTACTTGAGGAGAACGGCTGCAGTTCGTCCTCAAGTGCGAGCTTTGTTTGTGAGCACAGGCAGGACTAAGAGGAGGGTCACCAGGAACACCATCTCAGCTTGGATTTGAAGGGTTATCCACCATGCCTTGAATCCGGACCCTCCTTCGTCACGTCGCCCTCGGTCACACGATGTCAGGGGTATTGCTACATCCCTGGCCTTCAAGAGAAACTTCTCTGTGATGCAGGTACTTCAAGCTGGGGTCTGGAAGCGTCAGACGACCTTCACAGCCCACTACCTGCAAGACGTGACCCACAGGAGCCTCGATACGTTTTCTATCGGCCCTGTGGTGGCTGCACAACAGCTGGTCTAACCTCAGGCTCCTTTTTGGACAAGTAGCAGTAGGTTGAGGGCGTTGTTACCCGGTCTTAGTCTGCCTGAATGAAAGAGTATGTCTGACCCTTACTTCTTTCTTCATTCTCCCCTCTCTTGGGGAAGCAGCATCCTGGTCCTCGCATAGCTGACCTCGACCTCTGCAGGTATCCCATGCTTCTTTGTGCTCCTAGTATTAAGCTTAGTACTGTTGCGTCTCCCATACCCTGATGAGGGGGTATTGGGAACATCCTATCCTAGAATTCCTATCTGAAGGTCTCAAGGTCAACTTCATAGGACGAGTCACTCTCTCCTCCACACACTGCTTATGTAGGCCACTCGTTCCTAGCGATGCTAGGAACTTGTGAGGTACAGGGGCTCCCTTTCTCTAGTGCTGCTCACTGAGGGATCGAGCCCCCGGGCAAGCCAAAGTCAGTTAGGCTGCGGACTTTCCACCTTTACTAAGGGGTAAGTCACCCAATGTAAATAGCGTGGTTTGTATTTCGGTTACGGAACAAATGACAAATTTGAAGATAATTTGTATTTTTCTTAACCATACAAACCTTAGCTATTCACACATATATGCCCGCCATCCTTGACCCCCAAGTCAAGTCCTACCTCCAAGTGAAGTGAAGCAAGTCACCGGTGTGTGGGGGGGAGGGGTAGCAAGCAACCTTTCCCCTACCCCCCGCTAACTAGCGCGGGGGTAATTAACCCTCGTTAAAACTATTGGCTCGTCATTTCAGCTGCGCTAAAAGGTAAACCCAATGTAAATAGCTAAGGTTTGTATGATTAGGAAAAATACAAATTATCTTCGAATTTGTCATTTTCCTGCTAGCATTGGCCTCGGCCAAGCAAGTCACTGAACTACATGGTCTCTCGTACGACATCGCCCATTCAAGGGGATGGGGGGAGGTAACGTTCAGCTTCGTCCCAGAGTTTGTTGCCAAGACTCAGAATCCGGGAGTGCCGGACCCTAGGTTCGACTCTTTCCAGGTTTCGAGTCTCCGTTCTGTAACATATGACCCAGACCATCTCCTACTCTGCCCAGTCAGGAGTCTGAGGTTGTATCTTAAAAGAACAGCTGCAGTCTGCCCCCAGGTGCGAGCATTGTTCGTGAGCACCGGGGAAACGAAGAGGAGGGTCACCAGGAATACCATCTCGGCCTGGATTTGTAAGGTAATCCATCAGGCCTTGAATCCTGACCCTCCTCCGTCCCGTCGCCCTAGGGCGCGCTACGTCAGGTGCGTGGTTATGTCCCTGGCCTTCAAGAAGAACTTTTCAGTGACGCAGGTCCTTCAAGCTGGGGTGTGGAAGCGTCAGACCACCTTCACGGCCCACTACCTGCAAGACATGACACACAGGAGGCTCGATACGTTCTCTATCGGCCCTGTGGTGGCTGCACAACAGCTGGTCTAAGCTCAGGCTCCTTATTGGACAAGTAGCAGAAGGTTGAGGGCATTGTTACCCGGTTTTAGTCTGTGTGAATGAAAAGATCTGTCTGGCTCTTTTCTTTTCTTCATCCTCTCCTCCCTTGGAGAGAAACAGCATCCTGGGTCCTTTGCACAGCTGACCTCAAACCTCTGCAGGTAAACCATGCTTCCTTGTGTTCCTAGTATTAAGTTGTAATACTGTCATGTCCCCATACCCTGACGAGGTGGTATTGGGAGAGTCCTAGCTTAAATTTCCATCTGAAGAACTGCAGGTCAACTTCCTAGGACGAGCCACTGCTCACCTTCACACACAGCTTACGTAGGCCGCAGCAGTCTCACAACTGCCTGCGAGGTGTAGGGGCCCCTCGACCCCTGAGTTCTTCTAATAGACTCGGGTTCGGGGCCCCCGGGCAAGCCAAAGCCAGTATGGCAGGGGACTTACCTCCCTTCCTAAGGGTTAAGTCACCCCATGTAAATAGCGTGGTTTGTATTTCAGTTACGGAACAAATGACAAATTCGTAGATACAGTGATCCCTCGTTTATCGCGGTAGATAGGTTCCAGACCCGACCGCGATAGGTGAAAATCCGCGAAGTAGTGACACCATATTTACCTATTTATTTAACATGTATATTCAGAGTTTTAAAACCTTCCCTTGTACGTAGTACTGTTAACAAACTACCATTTAATGTACAGAACACTTAATGCATGTACTTCAGTACCCTAAACTAAAACAGGCACAAATATTAAAGCCAATTTTATATCATGCGTTTCCTAAACACGCCAAAAATCACGATAAAAAATGGCAACCAATGTTTTGTTTATGTTTATCTCTGATCATAATGAAGAAACAAACGCATTTAGTGTACACATCTGTGTATACAGTAGGTTAGTTTTTGCATCGATTATATTGATTTTGTTATTACCAATGTTTTACTTAATTTTTCTTAAGACTTCCAAATGAAATTTTTTTCTTTATGACGCCGCCTGAAACGGCGGTGTCATAAAGTACGCTCCATCTTCGATCGTAATAAACAAACGAAGGCATTTAACGCGCATGATGAAAGTGATAAATAATGATATTACAGTAAAAGCTTTTAGAAAATATGTTATTACAAATATTATTTACCGTATCTATATAAAATCATACATACGTAGCAAAGCAGGAAAACAATTTACGAGAGAGAGAGAGAGAGAGAGAGAGAGAGAGAGAGAGAGAGAGAGAGAGAGAGAGAGAGAGAGAGAGAGTGAGTTATTTTACATACGTAAATATAAATTTTAAACAAAAAAATAGCCCCATTTCATATAAAATAGGTTATTACAAATATTTTATTTTATCATATTATTACAGTAGTCTGTATAATACTGTAAAGTTCAGTACAGTATGTTGTTGTTAGTCGTGGCGATGAAATTCTCACGAAACAAAAACATGGCATTCGATTACAACAGCTGATTCATCTCTCTCTCTCTCTCTCTCTCTCTCTCTCTCTCGCTCTCTCGCTCTCTCTCTCTCTCTCTCTCTCTCTCTCTCTCTCTCTCTCTCTCTCTCTCTCTCTCTCTTCGTGTTATACAATACTTACATATAGATGAAGAAACTAAAATTAGTTTTCTTAGTGTCAATTAAATACGAAACAAAAAAATTATGCCAAGTTTACATCCATTTCAATCTTTGCTAAAAATATGGCATCCGATTTCATCAGCAAACCACTATTTTTTGGGAAACATCATTTTATTCTAGAAAATTGCTACTCTTTAAATAGTTAATTTCACATTAAGAAAGCGTGTACTTTTGTTTTTAAATTTCGGGTGTGTTTTAAAAATCGAGTATTGTTGACTTCTTTTTGTTTTACTTTTGGCTGTGATCAGATCAGCTGACGTCTAGCTGCCGCTCTTGAGAGCGTACGGATACATTAACAAAATATAGTTTATACCATTTCTTAACTTATTCAAACCGTCTATACAGTTGATATTACATAAGCACCAATGTGTTATAACCTATCATATTTTTTTGTTTATTACATTTGAAACACACACACACACTCTCTCTCTCTCTCTCTCTCTCTCTCTCTCTCTCTCTCTCTCTCTCTCTCTCTCTGTGGGCTACTTTTCACTACCTCCCATTCCTTACCTCTCTCTATCTCTTTAACAAATGATATCTTTGTTGATCCTCAAAGTTTCATTTATATTGAAAATCAATCATGATTCAATTTTCCTTACTTTCTCCAATCTTGCACCATCGGTCACATTGCGGTATTTTCGAAATTTCCGGAAAATCCGCGATATATGTATATGCATGCGTTATGAAAAAAATCTGCGAAGTGGTGAATCCGCGATAGTCGAACCGCGAAGTAGCGAGGGATCACTGTAATTTGTATTTTTCCTAACTATACAAACCTTAGCTATTTACAGTTATGTGCCTGCCAGCCCTGTCCCCCAAGTTAAGTCCTACCTCTAAGTAAAGTGAGCTATTCACCGGTGTGTGTGTGAGGGGGGAGGGGTAGCTAGCTACCCCTCCCTAGCGGGGGGGCTAACTAGCGGTGGGGTAGGAAACCTTCGTTAAAACTTTATGGCTCACCCCATGTAAATAGCTAAGGTTTGTATAGTTAGGAAAAATACAAATTATCTACGAATTTGTCATATTTTCTGTTAAAGTGTTTAAATATAATGTCTCGATGTATATTTTCTGTTAAAATGTTTAAATATAATGACTTGTTAAAATTCTGTGTCACTTCACTCATCAAGAACGTATGTACTGCGAACGCTAACATTAGCAATGTTACGCAACGTTACCAATGTTACGATGCCATTGCTAACGTTAGCAATGCTACAATAATATTAACGTGTATTTTAAAGCATTTTTCCATATACCCTTTACACAATATATAAAAAGGTATAAAAAGGGTACAGAACCTAACAAACCCACCTAACCTAACCTAGAAGTTCCCAGGTCACAACCCCTAGCCGGGGCAAATCCCCAGACCCCCTTCCCAGGTCACAACCCCTAGCTGGGGCAAACCCTCTGACCCCCTTCCCAGGTCACAAACTTGTACTGGCAAAAGGTAATGTTGAGCTACTCACTCTAAAAACATTAGAATTAAAGAAATGAATGACTTACTTTTATGACCCGGACGTCGAAACTTGTGGGTCACGGGTGTGTTGAGACTGTGACGTCTTAACTCCTATGCCTGGGACGTGGACTTAGGACACTGTAAACGTTGAGGTATTACATTATGTGATTTAAGGAAATTATCAACATTGGATGACTAATATTAATAATAATAATAATAATAACAATTATAATAATAATAATAATAATAATAATAATAATAGTAATATGACTTATCAAAAAAATCGCCATGAAATTTAGCAAATGCTTTTAAGTATGGAATACTGCAGCCGTTACAAGTTTCTATAACTTCTTTCATCGCAAAATACAAAAAAAACTTCTCTTGAAACAACAAAGACCTGACTAGGACAAAGGTTTCCACGGAAAAGGATTTATTGGAAGGGGTATGAAGAGACCACAAGAGATAAAGGAAGGGGGTAGGGAAATATTAACCCCCACCCCCTGTGCAAACTTTCCATATGTATGGGTTCGTGATTGGTTAACGGAAAAACAGCGGAGTCTAGAGAGTAAACATGAATGAACTAGAATGGGAAACTTGTCCAGAGCAAGTATTTATGTGAAATTGGGGCGTGCAAGGTAATAACAAAATGTATAAAAGAAATATAGCAAGATAAAATGGAATGTATGATAAATAATATTTAATGGGAATATAAAATGGGGGGATTTTATATGGTATCGGATAATAAAACGAGTAATACTGGGGTCAAACGTAATATGTATACTAGGGTATTACATAAAATGAATTGTATAGTTGTACTGGATCAAGTCATATATATACTTGAATATAGCGGGTGAAGTCGAATATTTAGTTGTTCCGTAACTGACATACAAACCACGCTATTTAATAGGGGTCATTACTTTCGGCGTAGCTGAAATGACGAGCCACTAAAATTTTAACGAGGGTTTACTACCGCACCGCTAGTTAGCAGGGAGTAGGGAGGGTAGCCTGATAACACCCCCCCCCCCCTCACACACACACCTGTGCTTGAGCTCACTTTACTTTTGGCTCGGAGCGAGAACGGTTGTTCCCCTCTCTCTCCTCGCCTATTTTGGACTGCCATTAATTTTTGTCTTTTTACTTACTTTTTCTCATACAGTGCTTGTAATATATATATATAAACATTCTTTATGTTTATGTATATATTTGTGTATAGAAATGTAGTAAGTTTTCTTTTCAGTGTTTGTGCTGTGTGTGTGATGTACGACAACGACACTTGCGTAGCAAGGCCACCACAGTTCGACTTCGTGGGGAATGACCTCTCCCTCTCTGGTCCATCGGTCTTCCCGTCGGCATATATCTGTTAACTCGGCCGCCACAGGGGAATGGTCATCGCCTGGACCCTCTTCATTCATCTATTATCTTCGCTTTTCCTCTTTTCCTCTTTTCCTACGGGAAACTTGGATTCTCAGCGAAGGGAATGTGGCCTTTTTTTAGATTGACAACGGTCTTTCTCTACTCGAGGTCGTTCACCTTTACTTCAACTACGTACTAATACGGTAGCTCCTTTCCCGTTGCGGGTTAGGTTGCTATTCCGTTTGTTTGTCTCAATTATTTTTAGTGAAATCTAATTGTATTTTAACTTTTCAGCTTTCTCCATGGGGAACACTTCCCTTCAGGGGTTCAGTGGTTCTCACTACTGTATTAGTAAATATTCTTAGATGGTTTAGATAATTATAATTCTGTTTTTATTACAGTTACTCCGCCTCCCCCCTTCTCCCGTGGATGTCATCTGGGGAAGGTGGGCGCATACTTAATTCTTATTTGTTCCGTAACCGAAATACAAACCACGCTATTTACATTGGGTTTACCTTTTAGCGCAGCTGAAATGACGAGCCAATAGTTTTAACGAGGGTTAATTACCCCCGCGCTATTTAGCGGGAGGTAGGGGAAGGGTAGCTTGCTACCCCTCCCCCCCCCCACACACACACCGGTGACTTTCTTCACTTCACTTTTGGCTTGGCGATGAACAGACGTGTCTGTCCATCGTCCTCGTTGACAGCCTTTAATCTTTTTTCTGCTTTTTCTTTACTACAGCTTGTGTGTGTGTTTGAAGTTGACTAACGTTTATTATTATTTTTTTACTATGCGTACGTGTCCTGGTGTTGCCGGCCGCCCTTGTGGGACCTTTATGTCGGCTTTGGAGACGGATCCTCACACCCTTTACCCTCAGTGTCGGGGCCGACGGTGTGACCAGGAAAACGTGTAGTGAGTGTAGGGAGTGGTCTGCCTCCCAGTGGGAGAGGTTTAGCCGCCGGCGTAAGAAGAAGTCCAAGAGAGACTTTCTCCTTCGGGGGTTGCCTTGAAGGATTAAGGTTCTCGGGACTCTTCTTTCGCCGCCCAAACCTCCTCCGAAGCTCCCCCTCGTCCGGCTCCTAAGGAGAGTCGGCCGAGTGGTAGCGCAGGCCCTAGTTCTGTTTCCCGACCTTGGGTGGGGGGGAGAGGGCGTCGCCTCCCATAGCGGGGCGGTTCCCCCTCCTCCTCCGGGGGAGGCCATTGATAACTCCTTGTCTAATGATGATCTCTTACAGTTTTGGGCTTCCCTGGGGCTTAAGGGCTTGCCCTCCAGGGTCGCCTTGATTGACCTTGTCTCGTTGGGGGCCGCCGTTAAGCAGTCGCCGGCGGTAGCAGAGGTAGACCCTCTGTCTATCGTCGACGTCGTGGTGGCAGAGGCCTCCGACGTGTCTGGGCAATCCTCTGCAGGTGCAGTTGAGGATGATGGTGCTGACGGCTCTCCTCCCCCTTCCGTACATCCTTCGAAGGGGGAAGTGAGTCCTACGGGCTCTTCTGCTGTTCAGCTTCCCTCTAAGGGTAGTGCCTTGACTGAGACTCCCCTTCGGAGGACTGATGGTCCTGATGATCTTCTCCGTGGCCGCCTTCGCCGTAAGGCTCACCGTCCGCTGCGTTGCAAGGGCCTCCCTTCCCCTTATAAGGGGGTTAAGAGGCGCCTTTTTGGATCTTCTTTCTCCGAAGGGGGCTCTCCTCGTCGTACTCAGCCTACAGCTCCTGCTCCTTTGGACCTCTCTGCAGACCGTTCTCCAACTCCTGCTAGAACTTCACCTTCTGGGGAACTCGTCACCCGACGGGCAACGGTACCTTCGGGGCAAAGGGATTCTTCCCTTTCACGTGCAGTGTTAGCGCACAGGCGCTCTCCTGCTCGTCAGCGCTCTCCTGCTCGTCAGCGCTCTCCTGCTCGTCAGCGCGCTCCTGCTCGTCAATGCTCTCCTGCTCGTCAGCGCTCACCTGTTCGCCGGCGCTCTCCTGATGTTTGCCCTCCTCTTCAGCGCTCTCCTGAGGACATCCTACATCCTGTGGTTCCTGAAGAGCGCTTAGCGCGCCAGCATTCTTCTGCTCGCCCTTCTGCAGTGTTAGCGCACAGGCGCTCTCCTGCTCGTCAGCGCTCTTTTGAGGATCATCGCCCTCCTGCTCGCCAGTGCTCTCCTGTGGTCTCTGACCATCCTGCAGTCCCTGTTGGTCACCCTGCGCCCCATCAGTCTCCTGAGCTCTCTCGCGATCCTCATCCTGTGTCTACGCAACATCGTCCGCGTTCTCCAGCGCGTTTCAAAAGCACATGTTCGCTCACGCGCCTACGATCTTCCTGTTCCTGTTCGTGAACGCGCCGCGTCACCTGTTCCTTCACAGGATCTCACGTGTCGCCCCCTTGCTCGCCAGCGTTCACAGGCGATTCTAGTATCGCCTGTTCGTCAGCGTTCTCCTACGCGTCAACGATCACCTGTTTATCGGCGGTATCCGGATCGCCCGGGTGATTTACAACCTGCGCGCACGCGTTCTCCAACGCTTCGTCGATCAGAGGTTCTTGAAGGACATGGTTCGCCATCTACTAGCTCGCCATCGCGCGATCATTCACCTGCGCGTCTTACGTGCTATCGCTCGCCAACGCATCACCATGCGACAACGCGCCATCGCTCACCTGCGCGTCAGCGTTTGCCAGCTCACCACCGATCGCCTGCTGATCTACGCCGCCAGCGACCTTCCTCGCTCACGCGGCAACGCGTTCCCTCGCCATCGCGCCAACGCATTCGTTCGCTGACTCGGACACGCGCTCGTTCACCTGTACACCCTCGCGCCCACTCGCCTGCGCGCCCATGCGACCGCTCGCCTGCGCGCCCATGCGACCGCTCGCCTGCGCGCCCATGCGACCGCTCGCCTGCGCGCCCACGCGATCATTCGCCTGCGCGACCGCTCGCCTGCGCGCCCGCGCAACCGTTCGCCCTCGCGCGACTATCGTTCGCGGCGAATTTCGCAGCTAGTGGTAGCAGCAGGAACGCGTGTTCCTAGACAGCTCTCGGGATCGCCTCCACCCAAACGCAGGACTGTAGTGCAGGACAAGGAAGACACTGCGAAGAGGTTAGTGCATCATTCTTCCCCACCTTCTTTTCAGGCAGGTACTGTGGTGTCCACTCCAAAGGATCGCCCGATCCCTTTCCCCCCAGCGAGGATTTCGGACTCTGTGTCCGTGGAGCAACAGACTTGGTTTGGTCCTCTGATGCGGGCGTTAGTGAGGGTTATGAAACCAGCACTCGCCGATCAGGGCAACAAACCAACGGCTGCCTCTCCTACGCTGAAGAGAAAGAGAGGAGTGGACTTCGTGGTGACTTCCCCCAGGGCGAAGTTGGTTCCCAAGAGGTCTGTCGCGAAGCCCCCTTCTCCTGCTCGAGTGCTTTCTCCTCCCGTGGACGCAGCGTTTCCGTCCTCGGGTGAGTCCAGTGAAGCGGTAGTCTTCCCCTTGGCACCAGGGCGGGAGACTTAGTTTCATGGAGGAGAATCGTCTCGTGAGGAAGGGGCTCCTCGAACCTCTTTGTTGGGATCCTGTATCCCTCCCAGGAGGGAATCCAAGGACTCCAAGACCGTCCCGAAATCATCTTCGAGGATTCGCCAGGAACCCGCGGCTCCCCGGGGGAACGTCCACGCTTCACCCCAGGAAGAGATTCCTGGGACAGGAGACTTAGCTGCCAGCCCGCAAGGAGGAGATCAGCAGGAATCTGAACATGCCTTCTGGCAGGTCCTAAGCCTGATAAGGCAACTTAACGGGCTTATGGACCCGGTGATCGCCCCCCCGTGAAGGCAAAGACACTATCTTAGATGAAGTGTTTGACGTTCGGAAGGCCCCTAAGTTCAGTGCGCCTGGTCTCGGGGTCTGAAGAGTGCCAGAGCTAGGGCCAACTCTCAGCTCGCGATTCTTGCCTCCTCCAGTCGTTCTTCTGCCGGGAACAAAGTCATCCCTCCTCCTCGTCTTCAGCAGAGAAGGTATTTCGAGATCCTGGGTGAGTCCAGCCTCGCTCTCCCTCTCCATCACTCTGTGGAGGAGCTGGCGAAGGGAGTTCCCCTTGAGAAGCTCTCTGCCCGGCAGGTGACGTTCTCGGCGGCAGAGATCCTTAGCCACGAAAAGGTCGCTAAGTGTGCCATGCAGGCCACTTCGTGGCTGGACTTTTGGCTAGGAACTCTGGGCATCCTATTGCGCTCGGAGGACTTGTCCAAGGAGACTAATAGGAAGGCCCTGGAGACCTTCTTACTCTCGGGCACCCGCTCCATCGAGTTTTTGGCGCATCAGGTTAACACCCTGTGGGCCAACTCGGTGTTGAAGCGGCGCGATGCTGTGACCGAGAGATTCCATCTGAAGGTCCCCTCCGTGGATGTGTGTAGGCTCCGACATGCTTCCCTTCTGGGGGAGAACCTGTTTGAGCCTCAGGACATGGAGTGAACGGCTGAGAGGTGGAGGAAATCCAGCTCGGACTCCCTCCTTCATAGGGCCCTTACAGCTCGGCCCTATAAGCCTCCAGCTCCGCCGCAACAGCAGCAGCAGCCTCGTAAGGCCCCGAGACAGGCGCCGGCAGTTAAGAAGGTGGTGTCTAAGCCCCAGCCCTTTCCAGCCAAGGTTAAGAGGGGCGGTAAGTCCTCCAGGGGAGGCAAGACTCCTAGGGGTGGCGGCCGCGGCCGCAAGCCCTAGGGGTGGCAGTCCCCCTGCGTGTCCATCTGTGGGGGGATGCCTTCAGCGTTGCGTCCGCAGGTGGCAGCAACACGGGGCCGATGCTTGGACGGTCTCAGTGATCGGCCAAGGCTATCGCGTCCCGTTCACAACATCTCAACCTCCCCTGACAGCGAATCCAGTGTCGTTGAGCTCCAATGCCACGGGATCGGCAAAGGGGCTGGCCCTTCAGGCCGAAGTCGAGACCATGCTCGAGAAGGGGGCTCTCCAGGAGGTCGTCGAATGCTCCCCAGGCTTCTTCAGTCGACTCTCTCTTGTAAAGAAGGCTTCTGGAGGCTGGAGACCTGTCATCGACCTCTCAGCTCTGAACAGGTTTGTCAAGCAAACCCGGTTCAGCATGGAGACAGCAGACACGGTCAGACTTGCGGTGAGACCACAAGACTTCATGTGCACACTGGATCTAAAGGACGCGTACTTCCAGATCCCAATCCATCCGTCTTCCAGGAAGTACCTGAGATTCTGCCTAGACGACAAGATCTACCAGTTCAAGGTGTTGTGTTTCGGTCTCTCCACAGCTCCTCAGGTGTTCACCAGAGTGTTCACCCTGATTTCATCTTGGGCGCACAGGAACGGCATTCGTCTCCTTCGTTATCTGGACGATTGGCTGGTCCTAGCAGACTCGGAGTCAACCCTTCTTCGGCACCAAGACAGGCTTCTGGATATTTGCCAGGATCTGGGGATCGTGGTAAACCTCGAGAAGTCCTCTCTGTAGCCGTCCCGACGACTGGTTTATCTAGGCTTGCTAATAGACACCAATCTCCACAAAGCCTTTCCATCAGACGACCGGATAGCAAGGCTGAGGAGTGTGGCGGAACCCTTCCTCAGGCGAGAAGAACTCCCCGCCCAGTCGTGGTTGCGTCTCTTAGGTCACTTATCCTCCCTGGCTCGTCTGGTTCCAAACAGCTGCCTCAGGATGAGATCCCTACAGTGGCGGCTCAAGTCCCGGTGGAATCAAGGATCCGATTCTCCGGACATTCTGATCCCAATGGGGTCTTTGGAACAGACGGACTTGCTATGGTGGCTGACCGATGAGAACCTGCGGAAGGGAGTGAGTCTTCTCGTCCTCCCCCCGGAATTGACTCTGTTTTCGGACGCGTCAAAAGAAGGGTGGGGGGCGTACGTTCTGAACCAGAGGGCCTCAGGCCTTTGGTCAGAATCAGAAAAGTGCCTACACATCAACCTGCTAGAATTGAAGTCCGTCTTTCTGGCTCCTCAGCAGTTACAATGCTCCCTGGCGGGTCACTCCGTGGTAGTGATGAGCGACAACACCACGGTATTGGCTTATATCAACAAGCAGGGAGGCACTTTTTTGCAGCAGCTATCCCATCTTGCAGTAGAGACTCTGAGGTGGACCGAAATCCACTCGATAACACTATCAGCTCGCTTCATTCCTGGCAAGAGGAATTTGCTCGCCGACAGTCTGAGCAGGGCCTCGCAGATAGCGAGTACCGAGTGGTCTTTGGATCCTCAGATAGCCAACAAAGTCCTGACTTTGTGGGGTTCCCCGACTGTGGACTTGTTCGCGACAGCATTGAACTTCAAGCTGCCCCTGTACTGCTCCCCAGTTCCGGACCCCAAGGCACTCTGGCAAGATGCTTTCCAGCAACGGTGGGACAACATCGACGTGTACGCCTTCCCACCGTTCTGTCTGATGAGAAGGGTGCTCAACAGGACCAGACTATCAGTCAACTGTTCGATGACTCTGGTAGCTCCGCTATGGCATCACGCGGAATGGTTCCCGGACCTTCTGCAGCTCCTGACGGAGCTCCCGAGGGAACTTCCTCCACGACACGAGCTTCTCAGACAACCCCACTCCGGCGTCCCTCACAGGGCCGTAGCCTCGCTTGGGCTTCACGCCTGGAGACTATCCAGCGTCTCCTCGCGGAGAGAGGTTTTTCGCAACAGGTTGCGGAGAGAATGTCTCGGCACCTGCGAAGGTTCTCTGAGGGAGTCTACCAAGCAAAGTGGAGAGTCTTTTGTGGTTGGTGTCGTGGGAGGGGTATCTCTCCACTCGACGCCACTATTCCAGCAATAGCGGACTTCCTCGTTTATCTGCGGGAAGAAATGCGCCTTTCTGTCTCGGCAGTGAAAAGCTATCGCTCAGCCTTAAGCTTGTCCTTCAGGCTGAAGGGCGTGGATATTTCTTCATCGCTAGAACTCTCTTTACTCATACGTAGCTATGAGCTTACCTGCCCCCAGTCGGAAGTGAGACCTCCTCCTTGGAACGTGGTTCGAGTCCTCAGGTCTCTTAAGAGACCTCCCTTCGAACCATTACGCCAGGCCTCCGATCGCCACCTGTCTTGGAAGACGGCTTTCCTACTTGCTTTGGCTTCAGCCAAGCGGGTTAGTGAACTTCATGGTCTCTCGTACGACATCGCCCATTCAAGGGGATGGGGGGAGGTAACGTTCAGGTTTGTCCCTGAGTTTGTTGCCAAGACTCAGAATCCTGGAGTGCCGGATCCTCGCTTCGACTCTTTCAGGATCGCGAGTCTCCGTTCTGTAACAAGCGTCCCAGACCAGCTGCTACTATGTCCAGTGAGGTGTCTGAGGCACTACTTGAAGAGAACGGCTGCAGTCCGTCCCCAAGTGCGAGCTTTGTTTGTGAGCACAGGCAGGACTAAGAGAAGGGTCACCAGGAACACCATCTCAGCCTGGATTCGAAGGGTTATCCACCAGGCCTTGAATCCGGACCCTCCTCCGTCACGTCGCCCTCGGGCACACGATGTCAGGGGTATTGCTACATCCCTGGCCTTCAAGAGAAACTTCTCTGTGACGCAGGTACTTCAAGCTGGGGTCTGGAAGCGTCAGACGACCTTCACAGCCCACTACCTGCAAGACGTGACCCACAGGAGCCTCGATACGTTTTCTATCGGCCCTGTGGTGGCTGCACAACAGCTGGTCTAACCTCAGGCTCCTTTTTGGACAAGTAGCAGTAGGTTGAGGGCGTTGTCACCCGGTCTTAGTCTGCGTGAATGAAAGAGTATGTCTGACCCTTACTTCTTTCTTCATTCTCCCCTCTCTTGGGGAAGCAGCATCCTGGTCCTCGCATAGCTGACCTCGACCTCTGCAGGTAACCCATGCTTCTTTGTGCTCCTAGTATTAAGCTTAATACTGTTGCGTCTCCCATACCCTGACGAGGTGGTATTGGGAACGTCCTATCTTAGAATTCCTATCTGAAGGTCTCAAGGTCAACTTCATAGGACGAGCCACACACTCCTCCACACACTGCTTATGTAGGCCACTCGTTCCTAGCGATGCTAGGAACTTGTGAGGTACAGGGGCTCCTTTTCTCTAGTGCTGCTCACTGAGGGATTGAGCCCCCGGGCAAGCCAAAGTCAGTAAGGCTGGGGACTTTCCACCCTTCCTAAGGGGTAAGTCACCCAATGTAAATAGCGTGGTTTGTATTTCGGTTACGGAACAAATGACAAATTCGAAGATAATTTGTATTTTTCCTAACCATACAAACCTTAGCTATTTACACATATGTGCCCGCCATCCCTGACCCCCAAGTCAAGTCTTACCTCTAAGTGAAGTGAAGCAAGTCACCGGTGTGTGGGGGGGAGGGGTAGCAAGCTACCCTTCCCCTACCCCCCGCTAACTAGCGCGGGGGTAATTAACCCTCGTTAAAACTATTGGCTCGTCATTTCAGCTGCGCTAAAAGGTAAACCCAATGTAAATAGCTAAGGTTTGTATGGTTAGGAAAAATACAAATTATCTTCGAATTTGTCATTTTATGTTATTCTCTCGGGGTTCTTCTTCGGAGTTCCTCCCTAGGGAATTTCTGTTAAGATAATTATTTAATTTTATTTTCCCAGTTAACTATGCAGTTTATCTTCGTTCGACTAAAGAGTGCCAACTAGGCAGAGCTGTCCTGTTCATGCCTGGGGATTCTGCTGTCGCTGCCGTTCCTCAGAGGACGTCGTCATGGGCGTTATCCCTTTCCTTAGAAGTACTCCCGTGACAACATGCCTGCACTTCAGATCATCTTAGAACGCTAATGGAGGTTCGCCTCCAGGGGTTGGACAACTTCCCTTCCGAGGGAGGTTTCCTCCCCAGGTGTGAGGTTTTCTCCCTTCAGAGGGAGAACTTCCCATACCTTAATAAATTCATCGCCTTCGACTACTGTTGCTGCCCTTCGGCCAGACTTTTCTCCCCCCTTGCTAAGTTTCTCTTCCTTCAGGGGTGGAGCACAGTCTTGGCAAGTCTCTTCTATGAAGTGTTCACCTCTCTCGTTTGCGAGAGAGGCCACTCATAGAGACTTCTCTTGGAAGGATCGCTACTGCTAAGGTCAGCTTACTGATCCACCAGCCCTAAGGGGCGTCACCACGAGTGTCTTCAGGTCTCTTCTACGAAGTGTCACCTCTCTCGTTCGCAAGAGAGACCACTCATAGAGACTCCTCTTCGGAGGATCGCTACTGATAAGGTCAGCTTGCTGATCCAACGGCCCTAAGGGGCGTCATCACGAGTGTCTTCAGGTCTCTTCTACGAAGGGCACCTCTCTCGTTCACGGGAGAGGTCTCTCATAGATACTCCGCCTCAGAGGATCAAGCAGAACTTCCAGTGACCTCAACCTTGTACTGCAACGTGGTCCTTTGGACTTCGGTCCTGGACTCTAACACAGACCTTTTACGGTCCCATCGTTGGATACTGGCCCTTCCAAAGGGCACATGTCAGTTCTTGATCGTCCTGCCAGCTGACCTACCGATCTACCAGCGCAACCTTGCACTGCAACAAAGGACTTCAGTCCTGGACTCTAAAGCATACCTGCTTACGGTCCTCATTGGGGGATGCCCGCCCTTTTTTAAAGGACACATCCCAGTTCCTGATCGTCCTGCTAGCTGACCCTTCATCCTACTAGCGCGTGAAGCGCGCGCGCTCGCCGATTTTCATACGCGCTCAAGTGCCAACGATCTTCTTACGCGCGCAAGCGCCGACGAGCTTCCGCGCGCGGGTACCGATGGTTTCCCGCGTGCGCTCGCTGACCTTCTTGTGCGCGCAAGCGCCGACGATCTTCATACGCACACAAGCGCCGACGATCTTCTTACTGGCGCAAGCGCCGACGATCTTTCCCGTGTGCGAGTACCGATGATCTCCTGCGCGCGCCAATAGTCTTGCGCGCACGCGCCGATAGTTTTCCTCACGCGCGCCAACAAACTCGTACGCACACGTGCCAACATTCTGGTACGCGAGTACGCGCCGACGATCTTTTATTTTTGCCCGCACGGGCTCTTCATTCTGATCCTTCGCGCCCGCGCGTGAACATTTAGCACGCGCAATCTGATTCCTGCGCATTCTATGAAGTCTCGCCGCGCAATCGCCCTCGCGCACACGAGCGCTCCAGCAGTTTCCCGTGCCGGGTATTCCCCAGGGCAATCGCCAATACCCTCCCACGCGCGAGGCTGCAGGACACTGCGCGGTAAGGGTGCCATCACCGCATACCCCCCCCCTCCGGAAGCGCAGAACAGCGCGCTTGCCGGTAGGGGGGAAGGTTCCAGAAAGGTCCAGGGACATTTCTTCCTTATCTTCTTTCTTCTTACAGGCGACTCCCCCTCCAGAGTGAGTGTCTGACAGCTCAACCGTCAGCCAGCAGCCCTGGTTTGGGGCTCTAATCAGAGTGGTAGCACAGGCTTTCGAGCCTGTTCTCTCTGAGTTGGGCCACAAATCCTTGGCTGCATCTACTCCCCTGAAGAGGAAAAGAGGAGTTTGGGACGCGGTAACTTCTCCGAGGACGAAGCTGTCTCCTTGTAAGTCTTCGAGGCAGGCACCCTCCCCCCTCAGACTTTTCTCCCTCCCCTTCGGACGAGGATTTCCCGTCCTTAGGGGAGTCACGTGAGGTGAGACGTTCCCCCCATCACACCATTGAGGGAAACCCCACCTCACGCGGTAAAGTCTTCTCGAATAAGGGTGGAGAAGAGCCTGCATCCCTCCCAAGAGGGAGTCTAAGGACCGGGAGGCCCCTAGCACCGAAATCTACAGGCTCAGACATTCTTCCGTTATGGGAACGAACCTGTTTGAGCCTAAGGACGTGGAGTAGGCTGCTGAGAGGTAGAGGAAGTCACCAAGACTCCCTCCTACATAGGGCTTTGACATTCAAGCCCTATAAACCTTCAGCACCCCAGCAGCCACGTCCCACCAAGACCACGAAACCGACAACGGCAGCGAAGACAGTGGTGTCTAAGCCCTTTCCGGTCAAGGACAAGAAAGGCAAGAAGTCCTCCAGGGGAGGGAAGAATCCTTGAGGGAGCAGCCGAGGCCGCAAACGCTAGGATTGGCAGTCCCCCTGCATGTCCGTCAGTGGGGGGGTTGCCTACAAGGGTGCGCAGACAGGTGGCAGCAACTCGGGGCCGATTCCTGGACGATTTCCGTAATCAGTCAGGGATATCGCGTCCCGTTCACAACATATCTACCCCCCTGAGGACGAATCCGGTGTCATTTAGCTCCCTTGCCATGGGATCAGCAAGGGGGCGGGCCCTGAGGGCAGAGGTCCAGATTAAAGCAAACTCCGTTCAGCATGGAGACTGCAAACACGATCAGACTTGCAGTGAAACCGCAAGACTTCATGTGTATACTGGATCTGAAGGAAGCGTACTTCCAGATCCCAGTCCATCCGTCTTCAAGGAAGTACTTAGGATTTAGCCTAGACCACAAGGGGTACCAGTTCAAGGTGCTGTGTTTCGGTCTCTCCACAGCACCACAGGGTTTCGCCAGAAGTGTTCACCCTAATATCATCGTGGGCACACAGGATCGGCATCCGTCTCCTCCGTTATCTGGATGTCTGGCTGATCCTAGCAGACTCGGAGTCATCCCTTCTTCGACACCGAGACAAACTTCTAGGACTTTGCCAGGATCTGGGGATCATGGTAAATCTCGAGAAGTCCTCTCTGCTTCCTACTCAAAGACTGATTTACCTTGGCATGATTATAGACACCAATCTCCACAAAGCCTTCCCATCAGACGACAGGATAGCAAGGCTGAGAGGGGTCGCAAGCCCTTTCCTCAGACGAGAAGAGCTTCCAACCCAATCGTGGTTACGTCTCCTTGGTCACCTTTCATCCTTGGCTCTTCTAGTTCCCAACGGTCGCCTAAGGATGAGATCTCTCCAGTGGCTGCTCAAGTCCTGGTCGAATCAAGGTAGCGATTCCCCGGACGTCATGATCTTTATGGGTCCTGCGGAACAAACGGATCGCCAGTGGTGGGTGACAGACGAGAACCTACGAAGAGGAGTGGATCTTCTCGTCCTTCTCCCGGATTTAATGCTGTTTTTGGACGCCTCAAAGAAGGGGGGGGGGGGGCCAACGTTCTGTACCACAGGACCTCAGGCCTGTGGTCAAAATCAGAAAAGTGCCTCCATATAAATCGTCTAGAGATGAAGGCCGTTTTGTTGGCCCTTCAGCAGTTCCAACAATACCTGGCAGGTCACTCTGTGGTGGTGATAAGCGACGACACCACAGTAGTGGCTTACATTAACAAGCAAGGAGGTACCTTTTCGAAGCAGCTATCCCATCTTGCAGTAGAGATACTGAGATTGACCGAAGTCCGCTCGATTCTACTATCGGCGCGTTTCACTCCAGACGAGGAATGTGCTCGCCGACAATCTGAGCAGAGCGTCTCAGATAGTGAGTACCGAGTGGTCTTTGTGTCATCTAGTAGCCAACAAAGTCCTGACTTTGTGGGGATCCCCGACTGTGGATCTGTTCGCGACAGCACTGATCTTCAAGATTCCACTGTACTTCTCCCCAGTCCCGGATCCCAAGCCGCTCTTGCAAGATACCTTCCAACAACGGTGGGGCAATATCAACGTGTATGCCTTTCCCCTGTTCTGTCTGATGAGGAGGGTGCTCAGCAAGACCAGAATATCGGTCAATTTTTCAATGACCCTCATAGCTCCGCTATGGCATCATGCGGAATGGTTTCCGGACCTTCTGCAACTCCCAACGGAACTTCCGAGAGAATTACTTACACGGCACGATCTACTTAGACAACCACACGCCAGCATCTTCCACAAAGCCGTAGCTTCGGTACGCCTGGTGACTATCCAGCATCTCCTCGCTGAGAGAGGATTTTTCGCAACAAGTTGCGATTAGGATGTCTGGACATCTGCGAAATTCATCCGCATCTGTCTACCAGCCAAAGTGGAGAGTCTTCTGTGGTTGGTGTCGTGGAAGGGGTATTTCTCCACTCAATGCCACTATTCCAGCAATAGCTGAGTTCCTTGTGTATTTGCGGGAAGAAAATGTGCCTTTCAGTCTCGGTGGTGAAAGGCTATCGCTCAGCCTTAAGTCTAGCCTTCAGGCTGAAAGGAATGATCTTTTCTTCCTCTCTGGAACTTTCCCTACTCATACGAAGTTATGAACTTACCTGCCCTCAGTCGGATGTGAGACCTCCTCCATGGAACGTGGTTCGAGTTCTCAGGTCTCTTAAGAGACCTCACTATGAACCATTACGCCAGGCTTCAGTTCTCCACCTAACTTGGAAGACTGTGTTCTTACTAGCTTTGGCTTCGGCCAAGCGAGTCAATGAACTTCATGGTCTTTCATATGACATCGCCCATGCAAGGGTATGGGGGGAGGTAACGTTCAAATTCGTCCCTGAGTTTGGTGCTAAGACTCAAAATCAGGGAGTGCCGGATGCACGGTTCGACTCCTTCCGGATTCGAGTCTCCGTTCTGTAACTGATGTCCCAGACCTTCTCCTACTGTGCCCAGTAAGGAGTCTGAGGCTATATCTCAGAAGAACGGCTGCAGTCCGTCCCCAGGTGCAAGCATTGTTAGCACTGGGAGGATTAAGAGAAGGGTCACCAAGAACACCATCTCAGCATGGATTCGTAGGGTGATCCATCTGTCCCTGAATCCAGACCCTCCTCCGGGGCGTAGCTACGTCCCTGGCCTTCAAGAGAAATTTCTCAGTGATGCAGGTCTTTCAAGCTGGGGTGTGGAAACGTCAGACGACCTTCACAGCCCACTACCTGCACGACGTGACCCACATGAGGCTCAATACGTTTTCAATCGGCCCTGTGGTGGCTGCACAACAGCTGGTTTAAAACCTCAGGCTCCTTAGTGGACAAGTAGCAGAAGGTTGAGGGCATTGTTTCCCGGTCTTAGTCTGCATGAATGAAAAGATTTGTCTGGCCCTTACTCTTCTCTTCATCCTCCCCTCTCTTGGGGAAAGCAGCATCCTGGGTTCTCTGCATAGCTGACCTCAAACCACTGCAGGTAAACTATGGTTCCTTGTGTTCCGAGTATTAAGATAATACTGTCACGTCCCCATACCCTGACGAGGTGGTATTGGGAGAGTCCTAGCCTAAAGTTTCCTTCTAAGGGACTACAGGTCAACTTCCTAGGGTGAGTCACACTTTATTTTACCTTCACACACAGCTTGCGTAGGCCGCAATCCTTGCGTAGGAATCTAGCGAGGTGCAGGGACTCCTTATTGCTGAGTGCGAACAGACTCAAATATTGAGTCCCCGGGCAAAGCCAAAAGCCAGTACTGGCAGGGGCTTTCCACCCTTCCTAATGGGTGAGTCACCCCTATTAAATAGCTTGGTTTGTATGTCAGTTACGGAACAAATGACAAATTCGTAGGTAATTTGTATTTTTCCTAACTATACAAACCTTAGCTATTTAATCAAACTTTCCTGCCAGCCCTATCCCCCTTGAAGTCCTACCTCCAAGCAAAGTGAGCTCAAGCACAGGTGTGTGTGTGAGGGGGGGGGGGGAGCAGGCTACCCTCCCTACCCCCCGCTAACTAGCGGTGGGGTAGTAAACCCTCGTTAAAATTTTAATGGCTCGTCATTTCAGCTACACCGAAAGTAATAACCCCTATTAAATAGCTAAGGTTTGTATAGTCAGGAAAAATACAAATTACCTACGAATTTGTCATATTTGGCAGGTAGAGAAGGAGAAATCCTATTGGTGGAGGTGGAATCTATGCGCAGGGGGGAGGAGATTATGCGCAGAAGGTCGAAACCAGCTATGTACAAACGAACGAGCGAGAGTGACGACAACTGACCAGTAGAATGACAAAAAATAAATGAAAAACACTGCTAATGTTAGCATGTTATGCTAACATTGCTAATGTTAGATTGCGCAGCTCAATATTACCATATTTTTTCATCAGTTTATCCAAGAAGGTAATGTATAGAGAAAAAAAGGGTTGTTTGTTCCGTAACCGAAATACAAACCACGCTATTTACATTGGGTTTACTTTCGGCGTAGCTGAAATTGACGAGCCAATAGAATTTTAACGAGGGTTAACTACCCCTGCGCTAGTTAGCAAGGGGGTAGGGGAAGGGGTAGCTTGCTACCCCCCCCCCCCACACACCGGTGAGTTGTCTCACTTCACTTTTGGCTCAGACGATGTGCAGACGTGTCTGTTTCTCGTCCTCGCTTTTGACAGCCTTAATCTTTTTTTTGCTTTTCCTCAGTACTTGTGTGTTTGGAAGTTGGCTTCGCCCTTTGTCACTACAGTATTATGCGCAAGTGCCCTGGACTCTCCAGCCGCCCCTGTGGTACCTTCATGTCAGCGGTCGAGACGGATCCCCACACCCTTTGCCCGCAGTGTCGAGGTCAACGGTGTGATAAGGAATTAACTTGTAGTGAGTGCAGGGAGTGGTCTACCTCCCAGTGGGAGAGGTTTGCCCGGCGGCGTAAGAAGAAGTCCAAGAGAGACCTTTCTCCTTCAAGGGTTGCCTTGAAAGAGGAAAGCTCCAGGGACTCATCTTCCGCGCCCAAACCTACTCTGAAGCTCCCGCTCGGCCGGCCTCTCATGAGAGACCGCCGAGTGGTAGCGTAGACCCTTGTTCTGTTTCCCGATCTCGGGGTGCGGGAAAGGGCGTCGCCTCCCATAGCGGGGCGGCTCCCCCTCCTCCTCCGGGGGAGGATTTTGATTCTCATTATGATGACCCTAATGGTGTGTCTAATGATGATCTCTTTCACCTTTGGGCTTCCTTGGGGCTTAAGGGCTTGCCCTCCAAGGAAGCCCTGTTTGACCTTAACCAGTTGGGGGCCGCTGTCAAACAGTCGCCGGTGATAGCAGAGGTAGACCCTCTGTCTATTGTCGACGTGATTGTGGCAGAGGCTTCCGACGGGTCTGGTCAAACCTCTGCTGTGGCTGATGTTGCGGACGTTGCTGAAGGCCCTCCTCCCCCTTTGAACATCCTTCGAAGGTGAAGGTGGGTCCCACGGTCTCTCCTGCGGGTACGCCTCCTCCTCGGAGGAGGGCACTGACAGAGACTTCTCTTCGGAGGACCGACGATCCGGATGACCTCCCTCGTGGCTGCCTTCGCCGTAAGGCTCGTCGTCCTCTTCGCCCCAGGGGCCTCCCGTCTCCCTATAAGGGAGTCAAGAGGCGCCTCTTCGAGTCTTCACCGCCTCCTTCCTCTGATGAGGATTCTCCTCGTCGAGAGCAGACCGTAGCAACCACGTCCTTGGACCTCTCCGGGGATCGCTCGCGATCTCATATGCCTACCAGACCTTCCACCTCCGGCGCAGATGCGCAGCAGGCGCCTTCTAATCTCGTCATCCGACGGGCACCGGTCCCTTCGGGGCAAAGGGATGTCTCCCACGGTGTGGGTACTTCCCTTGCGCGTAAGCGCCCTGCCAGAGTTGCAGCCACCTGACTCGCCACGCCAGCGCTCTTCTGATCGTCAGCTCTCTCCTGTTAGCAGTCAACACCCTCCTGTTCCTGTTGCGCGCCATCGGTCTCCTGAGCGCACACGATCTCCTGCTCGTCAACGCGCACCTGCGCACCTTGTTCCTGATGCGCGCCAACGCTCGCCCACGCGCCCTAGATCTTCGGAACTGGATGCGGGCAAGGACCTGACTCCTCCTCGCCCCCGCGCTCCTGTTCGTCCATCTTCACCTGCGCAACAGTGCGCACGCTCTCCAGCGCGCACTTCAAGAGTTCCTGCGCGCCCACACGCCTTCACATCCTGAGCCCGTCCGCGAGCGTTCTTCCTTGTGCGTCGCCGCGTCACCTGATCCTGCGCCCCAGCAGTCTATTCGTCGACACCCTCCTGCGCGCCAGCGATCTCCTGAGCGCCCGCGCTATCTATCGCCTGCGCGCAAGCGCTCTCCTACGCGCGGGAGAATATTGACGTTTGCGTGAGGGAGAATATTGGCGCACGTGCGAGGGAGAATATTGGTGCTCGCGTGCAGGAGAATATTCGCGCGGGCGCGTAGGAGAATCACGATGTGCGCATGGGCACGGGAGAGTGTTTGCGCTTGTCTGTTAAAGACTTAAGGCGCGCGCGTGCAGGAGAATGTCTCCGAGCGTGCGGGCGCGCAGTAGAATCATGATGTGCGCGTGGGAGCGCTGGAGAATCTTGGTGCACATCCTTAGGAGAGGGCGCGCACGCGTATCTCAGTGAAAGCGCACAAGAGAAGGTTGGCGAGCAGGTGAGTGCGAGGCTGGTGAGCGCTGGCGCATTGGTAAAAGATGGCGCGGGTGAGGGCAGCAGGGCTGTTACCTCACCTACGAACTTGCGTACAGGTGATTGATGGCGCTCAGGTTTTGCCTGGCGCGTTGGGTGGCGTTCAGGAGAGAGTGATGTAGGGCGCGCGGGAGAGCTCTGGCACGCGGGACAGCTCTGGCGCGCGGGAGAGCGCTGTTGTGCAGGAGAACGTTGGCGCGCAGGTGAGCGCTGGCGCTCAGGTGAGCGCTGGCGCTCAGGTGAGTGCTGGCGCGCAGGTGGGCGCTGTCGCGTAGGAGATCGTTGGTGCGTAGGCGCGTCGGTGCAGGAGGCCCCTGGCGCGTGTGGGCATGCGGGCGCGCATGGCTCATGGTTGAGATCTGCTCCTGTTGGCGCGTTAGGTTGTTAGGGCAAGCAAGGTGGTTGGTGCGCTGCAGTGATGGGGCCAGACAAGCTACTAATGAGCGCTGGTCAGTTGCTCGTGGTGCGCGGACCGTTAGCGCGCTGAACCTTGTTAGGCCCATGCAGGGAACGGTGATGGAAGGTCGGCAGGTCTGTCGGGTGGAAGGTCGACTTGTCCTTTAAAAGGACGACCATCCACCAAAGGAAATCGCGAACGATCTGCAGAGAGGTCCAGGACCGAAGTCACAAGACTGGATGCAGGTGCAGTGATGGACGATCGGTCTAGAGGCTCCTTTGCAGGGGATTGCATAGACGACATTGAACCAAAGAGGCGCCTCCTCACCGCAGGTGAAGGAAGGCCTCTATGGGGAAGAGGAAGGCGAGCCTTCCGACGGATGCGCCCTCTGGGGCGCGTTGGATCAGCAAGCTGACCATCAGCAGTCCTCCGAAGAGGAGTCTCTGTAAGTGAACTCCCCTAAGGGGGAGAAACACTCGCAGGAGAGACTGATGATGAACTTAAGTTTCCCCCTTGGAGGATGGTCAGGAACGGGGTAAACTAAGCCGTCAGCTACCGTAGAGTCTGGAGTGGAAGAGGAGATGGGTGACGCCTCATTGGACACCTCTGACACAACAACGTCGACAAGAGTCAGGGAATCTACCTCTGACGGTGACGACGATTGCTTGACAGCAGCACCCAGGCAGATGTAATCAAGCAAAACCTCCTTGGAGGGCGAACCCATGAGCCCCAAGGAGGACCAAATCTGAAAGAGGGAAGTTAGTGACACAGCCTCCCCGGCGGGAGAGGTGGAGCTGCTTTGCTAGGGGAAGCAACGTCATCTCTCGAGACCCGAGGTTGGACAGAAATAATTCGGTCTACGCTACTCTCGACGGTCTCTCGAAAGAGACCGACCGAGTAGGAGCTTCGGAGGAGGTTTGGGCGACAGAAGAAGAGGCCTTGGGTTTTTCTTCCTTCGAAGCAACCTTCGAAGGAGAAACATCCTGCTTGGACTTTTCTTCCGCCGTTGCGAAAACCTCTCCCTCTGGTAAGCAGACCACTCCCTACACTCACTACACTTGTTGGCACTATCACACAGTTGGCCCCTACAAGAAGGACAAAGGGCATGAGGATCGGTCTCGACCGCCGACATGAATGTTCCACAGGGGCAGTCGGGAAGACCAGGGCAGGTGCGCATAGTCGCAGAGACCAACTTCACGTACACAGTGTAAGAAAAAGAAAAGAACAAAAAGCATTAATGGCTGCCAAAATGACGGCGAGGATAAGAGCTCAATCACAGGTGTGTGAGGGGGAGTGGTAGCAAGCTACCCTCCCTTAGCGGTGTGAGTAGTAAACCCTCGTTGAAAGTTAATGGCTCGTCATTTCAGCTACGCCGAAACTAATACCCCAATGAAACAGCTAAGGTTTGTATAGTCACAGAACAAATTGATCCTTACAGGAAAATGCAGTAATGTAAATTTTGATAATCATAACATTTTATTATAAAAAAAATTTTGAGCAATGGCATCTGTATAGATTCCATGAGTCACAAGACAAAGTATTACATCCTTCGACCTTCAGTACTATTACAAACCTTAGGGAGAGTGCACATTTGAGTTTGACCACTGACATTCACTTTTTTTTTTTTCTTTTTTTGTCTGTTTTTTCTTGGGTTTGACAAGAATTTCATCATGCCAAACAGGAAATGACAATTTCAACATCTTGCTAACATAAGGAATGAGAAAATTGGCTCTAATAATAGTTCAGAAGTTGGTATCATCGGCAAAATTAGCGGAGTTAGTGACATAGAGAGAGAAAGTGGGTGTGGATGGAGGAGCGGCCGCCTTGCCTGACAGGAGCCTGAAAAAGCAAGATATTAAGCAAAGGGATCTTCATTTATGATTTTATTATGATAACTAACATTGTTTTTGTTTATTATTATCCAAAAAAAGAACATAAACTTCATAATAATCGTGATTTATATTAATACAGTCTTTGTAAAAATACAGAGGAAAACTTTGAACGCCGGTATCTCAAAACCATACTTATTAACCTTCAAATTCTATCTTCTCCCTTAGTTTTAAAGATATAGCATTGAAATTTGGTATATAACTTAGAAAGACATTATAAAACAATAAAATTAAGCCCTTTTTTAGATTTTTGTTTCATATTTTTTTTCTGAATTTTTTCCTTGATTTTTAGGGTTTATTATTTTACCGTAATGAAAAAATTCATATTTGGTAAAAAAATTACTTTTAGAAAAAAACTCTTCCTTTGATTGGAGGTCTACATCAGGTCTATACAGTTTAGGGTAGTAATCCCAGGTGTTAATATTAATTATCAAGAGTGGCGATAGAATTTGAATAATACTCATTTTCAGGATAAATCGGCCTGGCATCGCAAAACTGAAGGTCAGGGGCAAAAATCCTATGCAGTTTGGAGATGTCCTAAGCCACCTTATTAAGTGGTATGAATGTCAAAGTTCTGTCATTATAAAAACGGCATTAGCCGGCCAGGCCCCTTAACACATGCTTCAGCACCACTGTCAGCACTTGACAACCAATCATCTACATACAAGTTTTTAGATACAGTCAAACCTCTAGATACAAAAGAATCGGGTTACGAAATTTTCACTTTACGTAAGGAGACGCGAAGAATTTTACGACTCGGATCACGAAAAGTGTTTCGGACAACGAAAGGCGGTATGGAGCGGGAGCCTGACCGTATCCGAGACAGATTTTAAAATTCACGCTCCGCCAGCCCGTAAACTCGCTACCATCCTCCTGCCTTCCCATTGGTTATCTCCCTACTCGGATGCTAGTTACCACCATGAGGTCCTGCTCTCCTATTGGTCGGCATCTACTGTACTGTATCCCACCGTGCATCTACGCATTGGCGTTCCTATGTCTTTTTGTTCCGGCAGCGGTATCTTACGCATCAATGTAGTGTTTGTGATTTCGCTTTCGTAACAATTTTACAGTACGTACTGTTATCGTGTGTGATACTTACAATACATCATTAGCCATGGGTCCCAAGAAAGTCGCTGATGTCAAGGGAAAGAAGAGGATGATGCTTTCCATGGAGATGAAGATAGAAATAATCAAGAAATATGAGGCTGGGTTGCGGTTAAGTGTGTTCTCGAAGGAATATGGCCAAAATCCGTCAACTATAGGAACAATTCTGAAAGAAGGTATCAAAGCAGCAACACCTTCTAAGGACGTGACTGTTTTGTCCAGCAAGAGGAGCCACGTCATGATGAGATGGAGAGACTGCTGCTTGTCTGGATAAAGGGCAAACAAATAGCTGGAGACACTATCACGGAAGCGATAATCTTCCAGAAAGCCAGAGCCATTTTCGGTGATCTAGTGCTTGCTCAGGCTGAAGCCGACGCAGGAGAAGGAACATTAAAGCAGGAACCCCTAGAGTTCAAGGCTTCTCGTGGGTGGTTTTGAAAAATTTAAGAGAGGCTCTGGTATTAATTCGGTGGCACGTCACGGGGAGGCTGCAAGCTCGGACACGAAAGCTGCCGAAGCCTTTGTTAAGAAGTTCGACGAGTTGACTGTCCGGGAAGACTACAGTCCCCACCAAGTCTTCAATTGCGACAAAACTGGGCTTTTTTTTGGAAAAAATGCCTCAACGAACGTACATCACGGCAGAAGAAAAGAGGCTACCTGGGCATAAGCCTATGAAGGACAGGCTTACCCTTGCACTCTGTGCAAATGCCAGTGGGGATTGCAAGGGGAAACCCCTGCTGTTGTATCACTCCGATACTCCTCTAGCCTTCAAGACTCATAAAGTCACTAAGGAACATCTAAACATGTTGTGGAGGGCTAATGGAAAAGCCTGGGTAACAAGACAATTGTTTATCGAGTGGATAAATATTTGTTTTGGCCCGACTGTGAAAAAGTATTTGAAAGAGGAGCGCCTCCCTATGAAATGCCTGCTGGTGCTGGACAATGCCCCTGCTCACCCTCCTTCCCTCCATGAAGATATTGCAGCACAATATTCCTTCATCAAGATTCTCTATCTTCCACCGAACACCACCCCTCTCCTCCAGCCCATGGACCAGCAAGTGATTTCAAACTTCAAGAAGCTTTATACAAAATATTTCTTTAAGAGATGTTTCAAAATCATCAAGAGCACAAACCTCACACTTCGTCAATATTGGAAGGAGCATTTTGATATTGTCATATGCCTCAAAATGATCGCTCAAGCTTGGCAGGAGGTTTCGAGGCTGGAAGAAGCTGTGGCCTGATGCCGTCTCTGCACAAGATTTCGAGGGCTTCCACGCAGGCCAAATTGAAGACGATTCCGAAAATGTTGACGATCCTGAACCTGTTGCTCAATTTGAAGTTGCTGAGATCATTATACTTGGGAAGTCCATGTGTCTGGAAGTTAATGAGGCCGACATCAATGAGCCTATCGAGGAGCACCAAGAGGAACTTACGACGGATAGCCTGAAGGAGTTGGAGGCCATGCGAGTGAACGTCCCACTGACAACGGCAAAAATTAAAGAGGGTCTAGATAGCTACTTGAAAATGGTGGCTCTCGTAGAAAACAGACACCCAGAAAAAATTCTTACAGGTCGTGCGCTCGAGTACTGTAATGAAGTTTGGCCTCGTTATTTCAGGAAATTTTAAAAAGCAGGCAGAAACAAGCTTCTTTAGACGAATATCTTAGTAAGAGTCCTTTGGTAGAAGCAGACCAAGCGCCAGCTAAGAAACGAAAGAAAAGTGGCTGTGATGAAAAAAATACGTAGTGTAATTAAATTTAGAAAATGGAAAATGTAAAGTAAAAGAAAAAATGGAAAAAAAAAGAAATTTTATTCTAAATTTATCATAAAGTTAAATGTTAATATTTCCTGCCATTTGTAGATTTGTTTCCTAATATTAAGTGTTAATGTTTTCTGTCACTTTTTAGATCTGTTTTGTAAAGTTAAGTGTTTACGTTTTCTACCACTTTTATGTAAACGTTTTCTGCCGTTTTCATCCTTCACTCTCGGACATCGCCTCACTCCAAAGGTAAGGTTCCACATTTTTGTTACTGTATTTTTACTGTTTGCTCTAATTAACACTTCTTTTTCAATATTTAACTTAGCCGGTGATTATATAGCTGCAACTCTGTTGCTCGACAGACAACTCTACGGAAAAACTCGCCAGCGATCGCTACACAGGTTGCGGGTGTGCCCAACAGCGCCATCTGTCGACCAGATACCCAGCTCTCAATGTAAACAAAGACTCAATTTTCTCTCTGTCGAGGTGTCGACAAGACGTACTTTACTCGCTGTTGCTAAACTGGAGTTTTTCACATCTATTTGGTGAAGTACTATATTCTAGTTTTGAGCTTTCGCTATGCAGGAGTTTTATCTTCATCTTAAATCTTGAACTCGTTTTGGATAGATTTAATTATGGTGACAAAGAGAGTATGGACTTTCTTTCACTTTTAAATGGCCGACCCTTCCCTTAGACGGAAGTGTGTTTAGGCTTTTAGTAATTATCTTATCACGTTATAGATTTTCCTCTATATATTTTATATCTCTCCGCCTTTATTAGGCCTCTTCGATTAACTTTCCATTTATTATAAACATATAAAAATAAATTTTAATGTTTTGTTTATATGCGACCTTTCCTGAGAGTAGGCGGTCCTAACTTGGATACCGAAGTTAATCAACGTTGAGCCCTTTATATCGTAATTAGCTTTTAAAGAGCTAAGGATTTAAAACTTTTTAAATGTAATATTTTATGAAAGAATTTCTTTGATAGTCTTCGTACTGTTTTCAAAGATGAACTAACGTTTAGTTTATTTATGCTACGCAGTTGTTGACGTTCAGGACGTTCAACATGCGCTCTATCGTTACGATAGAGAGAGAGTGTATCACGGTTTCACTTTGCAGTAAGAGTAAATCGATTCTGACGTTTTGCTCATTCTTTCTTAGCTTAAATGTTTTAAATTCTATTTTAAAGGAACTTTTTATTTGAAAAACCTTTCAGTTTTTTCCTTTAGTCAAATAACATGTTTTTTTGACGAAATATAATTGGGCTCTTCTCTTAGGTGGGAAATCAAGAGAGAAAGAGAGAGAGAGATAGAGACGGAGGGAGAGAGAGGAGAGAAAACGTTCCGTTCAAGCGGGTAACGTTGTTCTCGAGTTACTCTCGTCCCTAGTCGCTGTAGGGGAGGAAGGATAAAACGTTTTTAGTTTTTTATTCTCGTCCCCAGGCTATGTGCGGTGAGAGATTGAAAACGTAGTTTATATGAACTAGTGTTTAGTCTCTTTCCCAGCCACTGATTTTTTTATCTTTAAATATGTTTTCTGTTTTTTGCTGGTATTAATGAGCTTGCATTATACGACTGATTTCGCAGTTACTACCTTTTAATGAAGGGTAGAATTGCGTGTTTCAGGTAGAAATCAGTAAAAATTTCGATTTCAGTGAAATAAGTGCAAAACAGAAAATCGAAGTGATAAAGTGATATGCGCAAAGTGTTACAGTGTTGCGTCCGAGGGTTCGTCTGTTCGTGCCTGTCGTTCACCTAGTCCGGGACCTCTTGCATGCTCCCAAGCCCAGGGGAGAAGTAATGTCAAACGACTTATGGGTTCGAGAGGCCTTGATCAACGAACAGACGTTTTCCCTCTATGGTATCGGGTGTATCTTACCAAGATCTCCCCTACCATAAGACGAGAGAGATGTTGTTTCTCCTCGTCATCCGAAGGCTTTTCGCATAAGAAACCTGTCACAAGGTTTCGAAGCCCTTAAGCGAAAGTCAGTCCTTTCAGGACAGGTCCAGCGTCCTGATTACAATCATTAGGACAGCTCTGACCCTATGCAGTCATCGGATAACTGCTCGCCGCCTAACAAAAGCGTAACACAGACTCCGAGAGTCTTTTTTTGTTGGCAAAGTGTTGCGGTCACAGACGTTACCCTCGTCTCTTACCACAACCATTTCCGTTGATCCTTAATGGGTTGTATGGCAAGACATGCAGTATATGCTTGCCTCCCTCATGGAAGACTATTCTGCCGATTAGTCCGTTGAGTCTAGCCGTTTATCTCATCGATATCCTGGCTTTCAGCCAACCTAACGTTCCTTTGTGCTTACTGTTGACGTTGGCGTAGCTTAGTCACGTCAGTCAGGTTGTTTAGAACCACACTCGATGCGGTCTCGTGTGGTTTTTCAGCCGCATTTGGACGTTAGGCCACTTGCTGATGCTCCTGTTGACGTTCAAGACGTTCACTAACAATCGGAGTTGACTTGTTTTGACGCTGTGCGTCAACCTCCGCATTCTAGAGTTGTTTTGACTGCTCAGTCTAGGCAGTCAAAGCAGTCTCGAGTGGACGCTGTGCGTCCTCACGCACCTGTTGTGGTTGACAGTTCAGTTGTTGACAGTTCACAGACTGTCAAGCAGTTACATGACGTTGCGTTCTGGTCCGCTACTAATGCACCAGTGAGTGTGGACTCTGCTTGTAAAGCATTGCCACCACGGTAGGTCTCTCCCTTGCTTGAGACTCAGCTTTTATCGGACAAGGTTCCTGTAGATGAGGAAGTTGCTGTTCCCCCTCCTACTGATATTCCCTTGAGGACTCTGTCAGATGGAGAGGAGCCTAAAGCTGCTTAGCCCCCTATGGACTTTAATTAAATCATGATGATTTTTTTTAAGGATCTTTGTCCGGATCTTTTTGTAACTGCTGCTCCTCGTTCGCCTAAACGTCAGAGCTTACACTAGGCCTAGCTACTTCGAAGCCGTTGTTTTTAAGCTAGTGCTCTCTCGCTCTCCTAGAGAGCTTTACGTTGGCTAGGCGACTGGTTTTTCACCAGGAGGAGTTTGGGGGATACAGCCTTTGCTTTCCCTTCTTTTAAACTGGTTTATAGAGCGAGAGTCTTGACACGAGAGAAGTTCTCGGCTTGGGAGTTCATGCCTCTGCCCAGATAGACTTCTCAATTCTCGTAGACTCTCCCTGGCGCCTGGCCAGGAGACGCTCCAAGTTTTTTACAGGTCAACTTCACAGCTGTTTTCGAGCCTTTGAAGTTTTGCTGTACAATTATGTCATGCATAACAAGGCTTTCAGGGATGGTAAGCGGTACCGCCTCAGTCGCTAACCCCGTCTGTTGCCGCACCTGCTCCCGTAGACCCTAAATGGGCTTTGCTGCAAGACATGCATTCCAAGCTTGCGTCCTTGATAGAGGACTTTAATGCGGAGAAGGTTGCTACCGAACCTTCTGGCCAACAACCTTCCAACCGGTCGGTTGTGCGCCCTGTTGACGCTGAGGTAACCTACTCGCGTCTGCCAGTTGAGGTGGTTCCTCCACCGATGCGACCCAGTGTGGGTTGCCAGCCGCACGTTGACGTTAAGCGACGCTCGGAAGTGGTTGTTGACGTTCAGGACGTTCAACAACCAGCAGAGGTGACTTGTTTTGACGCAGTACGTCAACCTCAGCAACCCGGTAGGGTGTTGACTGCACAACCCAGACGGTCTAGACAGTCTCGGGTTGACGCTGTGCTTCCTCGCGCACCCATGGTTGTTGACAGTTCACAGACTGTGCAGCAGTTCCATGATGTTGCGTCCGGCTCCGTCACGCATGCACCAGTGCGACTGGACTCAGCGAGCCAGACGTTGCCCACTCCGTTGCCGTTTCCTCATCAGTTTTCGGATGAGGAACCCTCTGATGAGGACGTTGCTGAACAACAAGACGATCAGCCCCCAGAATAGATCAAGCCCTGCTATCCATCCAGAAGATGCTGAAGAAGGAACGCTGCTCAGTCAGGCTGTGGATGAGTCTGGTAGGGACGCTGTCATCCGTGGAACAATTTGTGTCACTAGGAAGACTACACCTCCGTCCTCTTCAATACCATCTAGCTTTTCACTGGAAAAAGGACAAGACGCTAGAAGCGGTCTCGATCCCGGTTTCCGAAAAGATAAAGTCTTGTCTGACTTGGTGGAAGGACAATATCAACCTAAGAGAGGGTCTTCCCCTGGCTGTTCAGACTCCCAACCACGTTCTCTTCTCGGACGCATCGGACGTGGGCTGGGGCGCGACACTAGACGGTCGGGAATGCTCAGGACTGTGGAACTCGAGTCAGAGGAGCATGCATATCAACTGCAAGGAGCTGTTGGCAGTACATCTGGCCTTGAAAAGCTTCAAGTCTCTCCTTCGAGGCAAAGTGGTGGAAGTTAACTCGGACATCACCACGGCCTTGGCGTACATCTCCAAACAAGGAGGTACCCACTCACTGACGTTGTACGAGATCGCAAGGGACCTGCTCATCTGGTCAAAAGGTCAAGACATCTCCCTAGTAACGAGGTTCATCCAAGGCGACTTGAACGTCATAGCAGATTGTCTCAGTCGGAAAGGGCAAGTAATTCCAACCGAATGGACCCTCCACAAGGATGTGTGCAAGAGACTTTGGGCCACTTGGGGTAAAACCATCTATAGATCTCTTTGCAACCTCGCTGACCAAGAGGCTTCCAATCTATTGCTCTCCAGTCCCGGACCCAGCAGCAATACATATAGATGCTTTCCTCCTAGATTGGTCACATCTGGATCTCTACGCATTCCCACCGTTCAAGATTGTCAACAAGGTACTGCAGAAGTTCGCCTCTCACGAAGGGACATGGTTGACGTTAGTTGCTTCCCTCTGGCCCGCGAGAGAATGGTTCACCGAGATACTTCGATGGTTAGTAGACGTTCCCAGTAGTCTTCCTCTAAGGGTAGACCTTCTACGTCAGCCACACGTAAAGAAGGTACTCCAAAGCCTCCACGCTCTTCGTCTGACTGCCTTCAGACTATCGAAAGACTCTCGAGAGCTAGAGGCTTTTCGAAGGAAGCAGCCAGTGCGATTGCTAGAGCAAGGAGAGCGTCTTCCATTAGAGTCTACCAATCGAAGTGGGAAGTCTTCCGAGACTGGTGCAAGTCAGTTTCTGTATCCTCGACCAGTACCTCTGTAGCTCAAATAGCTGTTTTTCTCTTATACCTGAGAAAAGGACGATCCCTTTCAGCTCCCACTATCAAGGGCTACAGAAGCATGTTGGCATCGGTCTTCCGGCATAGAGGCTTAGATCTTTCCAAACATAAAGATCTGCAAGACCTCCTTAAGTCTTTTGAGACCACCAAGGAGCGTCGTTTGGCTACCCCTGGATGGAATTTAGACGTGGTACTAAGATTCTTCATGTCAGACAGGTTGGAGCCGTTACAATCAGCCTCCCTGAAAGATCTCACTCTTAAGACTCTTTTCCTGGTATGCTTAGCCTCGGCTAAAAGAGTCAGTGAGATTCATGCCTTCAGCAAGAACATCGGATTTTCGTCAGAAAAAGCCACTTGTTCGCTACAACTTGGTTTTCTAGCCAAAAATGAGCTGCCTTCTCGGCCTTGGCCTAAATCTTTCGATATCCCCAGCTTATCGGAGATCGTAGGCAATGAACTAGAAAGAGTCTTATGCCCTGTTAGATCTCTTAAGTTCTATTTAAAGCGTACTAAACCTTTACAAGGCCAATCTGAAGCTTTATGGTGTTCAGTTAAGAAACCATCCTTGCCTATGTCAAAGAATGCTTGGTCAGACTTTATCAGATTGTTAATACGAGAAGCTCATTCACATCTGAGTGAGGAAGACCGAACTTTGCTTAAGGTGAAGACGCACGAAGTTAGAGCTGTAACAACTTCCGTGGCCTTTAAGCAAAATATATCTCTGCAAAGTATAATGGACGCAACCTATTGGAGAAGCAAGTCAGTGTTCGCGTCATTTTACTTGAAAGATGTCCAGTCTCTTTACAAGAACTGCTACACACTGGGACCATTCGTAGCAGCGAGTGCAGTAGTGGGTGAGGGCTCAACCACTACAATTCCCTAATTCCTTATCCTTTTAATCTGTCTCTTGAAATGTTGTTTTTTTATGGGTTGTCCGGAAGGCTAAGAAGCCTTTCGCATCCTGGTTGATTTGGATGGTGGTCAAAGTCATTTCTTGAGAGCACCTAGATTAGGGGTTTGATGAGGTCCTGTTGTATGGGTTGCAACCCTTGATACTTCAGATCCTAGGGGTCGATCAGCATCCTAAGAGGATCGCGAGGCTCCGTAAGGAAGACGTACTTAAAAGGCAGAGAAATTGTTCAAGTCGACTTCCTTACCAGGTACCTATTTATTTTGTTTTTGTTATTTTGATAACTTCTAAAATGAAATAAAAAACTCTTAGCTCATAAAAGTGTAAACATATATTACTGGTCTCTACCCACCATCCTGGGTGTGAATCAGCTATATAATCACCGGCTAAGTTAAATATTGAAAAATGTTATTTTGATTATAAAATAAATTTTTGAATATACTTACCCGGTGATTATAAATTAAATGACCCTCCCTTCCTCCCCAATAGAGACGCAGTGGGACGAGGAGAAAATTGAGTCTTTGTTTACATTAAGAGCTGGGTATCTGGTCGACAGATGGCGCTGTTGGGCACACCCGTAACCTGTGTAGCGATCGCTGGCGAGTTTTTCCGTAGAGTTGTCTGTCGAGCAACAGAGTTGCAGCTATATAATCACCGGGTAAGTATATTCAAAAATTTATTTTATAATCAAAATAACATTTTTCAGATTATCAATGTTAATTTATTATTAATTGATCAAAATACAGTACTTTTCATACATTTAGTACTGTTTAGTGGTGCATATATATTTTATCAACATTTAATGTGGTGTTTCTCTATGATCTGGAATGAATTAGGCTATTTACATGTAAAAGACAACTCACTACACATAAAAATTGCCTTACGAAAGCCCTTACGGAACCAATTAATTTTGTGTTGTGATCCATCACTGTAATTCATTAGCAACTTCAGAATGGGGATAATTTTTCAAATGATGCTTAATGGTAGCATTTAATAAAAATGGACTGCTTGTATTACCAAAGGGAACCTGAACCAATTTTTTAAATGTACAGTACCACCATAATTCCGTAAAAATCTGTATATCTTGGTCCTCTCTCTGAACCCTAATCTGAAGGAAAGCTTTAGTAATGTCAGTTGTTAAGGTTACCTTGTATCTTTTAAATCTTAACAATACTCCAACAAGATCAGAATTCAGAGAAGGCCCCTTTCAAGTTAAGGTTCACATCTCAGCCACCCAACAAGTCCCAGGCCAGGTCAAAAGCGAGTGTCATGCTGACTGACAGGTGGGCTGCGTAGTTGTAGATAACTACCTCATTAAATCCTAATGACTATCAAGCTTCATTGAATTCGTACTTCTGTTTAGAGATATCCTGTACAGCACAAAATTGCATTTTCTTAGATTCGCTCTTCATACAGGTTACATTGCTGACTTTTGCTGCTGATATTGTACACTGTGACAGTTTTTATGAATATCTTATGTTTTTTGAATTCCTGCTGAATGTAATTGTAACATCTATCATCAGTGACATGCAAAATATATAAGTTGATTTTTTTTTACTACATGTAGTATATAATTTTTAGGTATTAATTTCATCAGTCTTTGTACAGTAATTCATTTCATAACTTCTGAATAGAACTTTTGGGTCTCTTGCCTCATTGTGGTACAGTAACCAGTAAATATGTATGTTCACGTAGGACTCATCTTACTGTATTTTAAATAGTACTATATAGCTTCTGAAGATACAAACGTACCGTTATATTGTTTGAAAGTATTCCTATTTATGTAAATTGAAGTCATATGTAAGCAGATAAATTGGGAACTGAATAGCAAGAGGTGGAAGCTTTCTCGCATCTGAGATGGAGCAGACCCTCACTCAGTTCTTCAATAGTTTTGTCAGTTTTCAGTGGTATACTTTTTGCCGCTGGTTATTGAATAAGTTGTAAAATACATTTTTGTATTCTAGAAATCATTAAGACAGCATTGAGTTTTTTGGAATTATACCAAAATATTTTCTGAGGATTATGTATTTAAATGTTGCAGGGTAGGAGAGGGCCTGTTCCAAAGCCAAAGACTTTTGGCAGTCATGGCTCAAAAGAAAAGGATCCCAGTGATGCTAATCCATCACATAGCTCTGAAAAAGGAGATGAAAATCCAGATGATGCTCTTGAGAGGTTTCCATTAGAGTTGCGATGGTGTTTGCAGCAGTTAGAAGCTACCATGGAGAAAAAGAAATCAACCCCAAAAGAAGGTAATCTGTATTTAATTTATATATGTATATATATATTCATATATATATACTTATATATATATATATATATATATATATATATATATATATATATATATATATATATTTATATATATATATATATATATATATATATATATATATATATATATATATATATATATATGTGTGTGTGTGTGTGTGTATATATTCTTACAAAGCTAGTCTTGTGTAGAATAATTGCAGTAGTTTAATGATGATTTTATTTATATTTTATTTGTGCATTGAAGAGAGGTTAGCGAGCTCTAAAGATGAGTTCTCCTTGTGTAGAATCATGTTTAATATGTAAGTTACGTAAGACTTTCGTTGTTAATTGCATTATAATTTTTATTCAAGTTAGTATGTGTAAATTTACCTAATTTTCAAGAATTAACTTTTTTATTTAATGTAAATTTGTTACAAAGTCTTACATAAACTGTTTGAGAGTGTTATGTGACCATGTGAAATATGAACGAGGGCTTCTGTAATGTTCTTTGATATTTTTATGAGGTATTGCATCATGTTTAAGAAAGAATACACAATTATTTTGGGTATCATATGCTTTGGAATTTACACAGAAAACCTAGTGATAGGATGTTATCTTTTTTTTGTTTCGGGGACAAAGGGTTGGCGGAGCTAGCTGATTGAGAGAGCTGTCTGGCGTTACGTGAGTACACGGTTTAGAGAGCAATACTTGGTAACTCTGATGCCTTGCCCTGCCCCCACGCTTCCAGAATTCCCCCTCCTGGAGCCTTCTGGAAGTAGCTAAGTCTTACATAAGCCCATCCAGGGCTGCATAGCAGTAGTAGTGAAGCAGCCGTCTAGTGAAAGAGCCAAAGATTCCCTCTCTCTCCCTCCAAGTCACATAGTGTGTCCTCTCCTAAGTGGCTCTGTACCCCAAAGCAAATCGTGTGCTGAAGAGATACGTAAGACGAAACGGTGATTTTGAATTCATTGTATTAGGATGAGTGTGGGCATTGTGTAAAGATTTTGTTACTGGCCCTGTAGGGAGGTTAGGTATTTGTATTGTGAGCTGGTTATCTATTTTTCATTAAGTGTCAAACTTAAATATTATATTTGGATTTAATTTCAAGTAAAACAAGTGATTGTATAATTTTTGTAAGTATTACTTTCCTTTTCTTAGTCTAAGGATTATTCAGATTTAACATTTAAAGTCAAGTAATTATATAATTTTCAATATTTAACTTAGCCAGTGATTATATAAGCTGCAGCTCTGCTGCTCGACAGAAAACTCTACGTTAAAAATCCGCCAGCGATCGCTATGCAGGTAGGGGGTGTACTTCAACAGCGCCATCTGTCGTGCAGGTACTCAGTACTCAATGTAAACAAAGAACTCAATTTTCTCTCTGTCGTGCCACCGGCAAGACCTACTAATTCGCTGTTGCTAACTGGATTGGTTTTCACAACTATTTGGTGAAGTACACGTTTCTAGTTTTGAGCTTTCGCTTTGCAGGCTTTCTCTTCAATAAATCCTTGCATTCTTTTTTTTGATATCGGATTATTTGTTGATGACTTTGGATAGTTTTTGAATTCCCCTTTGACCAATTCAAAATGGCTGACCTTTCTCAAGTCCCTAAATTCAGGAAGTGTAATGCTAGGGACTGTTCAAGGCGTCTTCCGAAGGCCTCTATCGATCCTCACACCGTTTGTTCCAATTGTCGGGATAAAACCTGTCAATTGGAAGATCTTTGTGAGGAATGCGTTGGGCTTTCGGAATTCGATTTTATCGAATTCCAGAAATATACACGTAGGCTAGAGAGAGATAGAGTCAGGAGAAGTTCATCTCGCTCCGTTGAATTTTCCTCTCCTCATGCCCCACAACCTATTCCTTCCCCTGTAGTGGTTGCTCCTAATCCCCCTTCTGGCACTCAAGAACCTTCGATGGCAGATATGATGCGTGCCATCCAAGCTCTGGGTGAGAGAGTCGAGTCCTTGGCTAGTGACTGTAACCAGCTCATGGCGGACGTCAAGGAGCTGAAGTGTAAGAGTGCAGTGGGTAGTGATAAAGTGAGTGATAGTGTTGTGGATAGTGTTGCGCTTGAGGGTTCGTCTGTTCGTGCCTGTCGTTCTCCTAGTCCGGGACCTCTTGCAAGCTCCCAAGTCCAGGGGAGAAGCAATGTCGTACGACCAAAGGGTTCGAGAGGCTTTAATCAGCGAACAGACGTTCCCTCCGTGGTTTCGGGCGTATCTACCCAAGATCGCCCCACCCACACAGAGACGAGAGAGCCCATTTATTCCTCGTCTGCGGAAGAGGTTTCTCGTAAGAAACCATGGACCAAGGTCTCGCGACCTCTTAAGCGCAAGTCGGTCCCTTCCGCGCAAGTCCAACGGCCCAGTTGTAGCCACTGGGTCAGTTCGGACTCGCTGCAGTCTTCCGATGACTGCTCACCTCCTAAGAGAGGCAAAGCGGTACCGCCTCAGGCAGTCACACCGTCTGTCGCCGCACCTGCTCCTGTAGACCCTAAGTGGTCTTTGCTGCAGACCATGCAGTATCAGTTAACGTCTCTGATGCAGGACTTTCGTGCGGAGAAGGTTGATGCTGCACCAACCTCTTGCCTACAACCAACCACGGTTGTGCGTCCTGTGGACGCTGAGGCGACCTTCTTCCGCACTCCAGCTGAGAGAGTCCCGCCACCCATGCGTTCCAGTGTACCCTGCAAGCCGCATGTTGACGTTCAGCGACGCACGGAACCTTCCGTTGACGTTCGCGAGGTACAACAACCGTCAAAGTTGTTTTGTTTTGACGCGGTGCGTCAACCTCCGCAACCCAGTGTGGTTGCCTCTGCTCGCCCACATCAGGCTAGACAGTCTGGAGTAGACGCTGTGCGTCCCCGCGCTGCTATGGTTGTTGCCAGCTCACAGACTGGGCAACAGTTCCATGACGTTGCGTCCGGTTCAGTCACGCGTGCACCCGTGCGACCGGACTCAGCTGACCAGCCGATTCCTACTCCTTTGCCGCTTCCTCCTCAATTCTCGGATGATGGACTCTCTGATGATGACGATGCGGCACACGTTGATGAACCACATACGGACCTTGACGAACCCAAGACCACGCAACCCTCTTTGGACTTTAGAAAAGTTCTTGCTCTGTTCAAAGAGATGTTTCCGGACCAGTTTGTGTCTGTGGCTCCACGCTCTCCTCCGTCAGAGTTTGCTTTAGGTACGCAGTCATCCTCGCCTGCCTTTACGAAACTCGTCCTCGCACGCTCGTCCAAGAGAGCTTTACGAGTTTTAGGAGATTGGATGCAGTCCAAAAAGAGTCTAGGGAAGACAGCCTTTACGTTTCCCCCTGCTAAACTCTCTTCCAGATCGAGCGTCTGGTATGCCACGGGAGAAGTTCTCGGCTTGGGAGTTCCTGCCTCTGCCCAGGGCGACTTCTCAAGTCTTGTAGACTCTCCCCACAGGCTAGCCATGAGACGCTCTAAGATATGCTGGTCACCTTCGGACCTAGACCATCTGTTGAAAGGAGTATTTAGAGCCTTCGAGGTCTTTAACTTTTTGGACTGGTGTCTGGGAGCTTTGAGCAGGAAGATCTCCCCTTCTGACAAGGAATCTTCCTTGCTCATAATGTCCTGCATGGACAAGGCCATACGTGACGGATCTAGTGAGCTTGCTGCTTCGTTCGTATCCGGGGTCCTCAAGAAACGTGAGAACCTTTGCTCTTTCCTGTCAGCTGGAGTGACACCGTGTCAAAGATCAGAACTTCTGTTTGCTCCTCTCTCAAAGTGCCTTTTTCCAGTGGACTTGATTAAGGAGATTGCTGCTTCTTTGATTCAGAAGGACACTCATGACCTGGTTGCGTCCTCTGCCCGCAAAGCCACCCCTTTGCCTACCTTGTCAAGACCCAGGATGGACACTCCAGCGTCCAGATTTATTCCGCCCTTTCGTGGCAGAGCCTCCAGCAGAGGAGGTGCTCGTGCCGAAGGGAGACGTGGGAAGAAGAAAGGAACCAAGTCCTTTAAAGGCAGAGTCTGACTGCCACCTTCTTCAGACAGCAGTGGGAGCCAGACTCAAGAACTTCTGGCAGACCTGGGAGAAGAGAGGCGCAGATGCACAATCTGTGAAGTTGCTCAGAGAGGGGTACAAGATCCCGTTTGTACGAATACCCCCTCTAGCAACGTCTCCCATCGATCTCTCTCCCAGGTACAGAGAGGAAGACAAGAGACGAGCATTGAAGCAGGAGGTGTCTCTCTTGCTAGAAAAGGGAGCGGTAGTCAAAGTCCTGGACCATCAATCCCCGGGCTTCTACAACCGTCTCTTCTTAGTGGTAAAGAAGACAGGAGGGTGGAGGCCGGTGCTAGACGTCAGTGCGCTGAATGTCTTTGTCACAAAGCAGACGTTCGCCATGGAGACCACAAAGTCCGTTCTAGCAGCGGTCAGAAAGGAAGACTGGATGGTCTCTTTAGACCTAAGGGACGCATACTTTCACGTCCCCATCCACCCAGACTCCCAACCTTTTCTGAGATTCGTTTACGAAAAGGTTGTCTACCAGTTTCAAGCCCTGTGCTTTGGCCTAAGCACAGCTCCTCTTGTGTTTACGAGGCTGATGAGGAATATAGCCAAATTCCTTCATTTAGCGGACATCAGAGCCTCCCTCTATTTGGACGACTGGCTTCTAAGAGCTTCTTCCAGTCGTCGCTGTCTGAAGGATCTAAAGTGGACTCTAGATCTGACCAAGGAATTGGGTCTCCTGGTCAATATGGAAAAGTCTCAACTGGTCCCATCCCAAACTATTGTGTATCTAGGGATGGAGATTCACAGTCAAGCTTTTCAGGCTTTTCCGTCGGCCCCCAGAACAAGTCAAGCCCAGGTATGCATCCAGAACATGCTGAAGAAGGAACGATGTTCAGTCAGGCAGTGGATGAGTCTGATAGGGACACTATCATCCCTGGAACAGTTCGTTTCGGTAGGAAGACTACACCTCCGTCCCCTTCAATATCACCTAGCTGTTTACTGGAAAAAGGACAAGACGCTAGAAGCGGTCTCGATCCCCATTTCCGAGAAGATGAAGTCTTCCCTGACTTGGTGGAAGGACAGTATCAGCCTCAGAGAGGGTCTGCCCCTGGCTGTTCAGACTCCCAACCACGTTCTCTTCTCGGACGCATCGGACACGGGCTGGGGCGCGACATTAGACGGTCGGGAATGCTCGGGAACTTGGAACTCGAGTCAAAGAACGTTGCATATCAACTGCAAGGAGCTACTGGCAGTTCATCTGGCCTTGAAAAGCTTCAAGTCTCTCCTTCAAGGCAAAGTGGTGGAGGTGAACTCGGACAACACCACGGCTTTGGCGTACATCTCCAAGCAAGGAGGGACCCACTCTATGACGCTGTACGAGATCGCAAGGGACCTCCTCACCTGGTCAAAAGATCTAAACATTTCTCTAGTAACGAGGTTCATCCAAGGCAACTTGAATGTCATGGCAGATTGCCTCAGTCGGAAGGGACAAATCATTCCAACAGAATGGACCCTACACAAGGATGTGTGCAAGAGACTGTGGGCCACATGGGGCCAGCCTACCATAGATCTCTTCGCAACCTCGATGACCAAGAGGCTCCCAATATATTGCTCACCAATCCCGGACCCAGCAGCAGTTCATATAGATGCCTTTCTACTGGATTGGTCACATCTAGACCTATATGCATTCCCCCCGTTCAAGATTGTCAACAAGGTACTGCAGAAGTTCGCCTCTCACGAAGGGACAAGGTTGACGTTAGTTGCTCCCCTCTGGCCCGCGAGAGAATGGTTCACCGAGGTACTTCGATGGCTAGTGGACGTTCCCAGAACTCTTCCTCTAAGGGTGGACCTTCTACGTCAGCCACACGTAAAGAAGGTACACCAAGGCCTCCACGCTCTTCGTCTGACTGCCTTCAGACTATCGAAAGACTCTCGAGAGCTAGAGGCTTTTCGAAGGAGGCAGCCAGGGCGATTGCTAGAGCAAGGAGGACATCCACTCTTAGAGTCTACCAGTCGAAGTGGGAAGTCTTCCGAAACTGGTGCAAGTCAGTATCAGTATCCTCGACCAATACCTCTGTAACTCAAATAGCTGACTTCCTTTTATACCTGAGGAAAGAAAGATCTCTTTCAGCTCCCACTATCAAGGGTTACAGAAGCATGTTGGCATCAGTCTTCCGTCACAGAGGCTTAGATCTTTCCAACAACAAAGATCTACAGGACCTCCTTAAGTCTTTTGAGACCACGAAGGAGCGTCGTTTGGCTACACCTGGTTGGAATTTAGACGTGGTACTAAGATTCCTTATGTCAGAAAGGTTCGAGCCACTACAATCAGCCTCCTTTAAAGATCTCACTTTAAAGACTCTTTTCCTGGTTTGCTTAGCCACAGCTAAAAGAGTCAGTGAGATTCACGCCTTCAGCAGGAACATCGGATTTTCATCTGAAACGGCTACATGTTCTTTACAGCTTGGTTTTCTAGCCAAAAACGAGCTACCTTCTCGTCCTTGGCCGAAATCGTTCGATATTCCAAGCCTATCAAATATGGTTGGAAATGAACTAGAAAGAGTCTTATGCCCTGTTAGAGCTCTTAAGTTCTATTTAAGACGAACTAAACCTTTACGAGGACAGTCAGAAGCTTTATGGTGTTCTGTTAAGAAACCATCTTTGCCTATGTCAAAGAATGCCTTATCCTATTTTATCAGACTGTTAATACGAGAAGCTCATTCCCATCTGAGTGAGGAAGACCAAGCTTTGCTGAAGGTAAGGACACATGAAGTTAGAGCTGTCGCAACTTCAGTGGCCTTTAAACAAAATAGATCTCTGCGAAGTATAATGGACGCAACCTATTGGAGAAGCAAGTCAGTGTTCGCGTCTTTTTATCTTAAAGATGTCCAGTCTCTTTACGAGAACTGCTACACCCTGGGACCATTCGTAGCAGCGAGTGCAGTAGTGGGTGAGGGCTCAACCACTACATTCCCCTAATTCCATAACCTTTTTAATCTTTCTCTTGAAATGTTTTTATTGTTGTTTTTGGGTTGTCCGGAAGGCTAAGAAGCCTTTCGCATCCTGGTTGATTTGGCGGGTGGTCAAATTCTTTTCTTGAGAAGCGCCTAGATTAGAGGTTTTGATGAGGTCCTGTAGTATGGGTTGCAACCCTTGATACTTCAGCTCCTAAGGGTCGCTCAGCATCCTAAGAGGATCGCGAGGCTCCGTAAGGAAGACGTACTTAAAAAGGCAGAGTAATTGTTCAAGTCGACTTCCTTACCAGGTACTTATTTATTTTATGTTTGTTATTTTGATAACTGCTAAAATGAAATAAAAAATCCTTAGCTCATAATAATGTAAACATTTATTGCTGGTCTCTACCCACCCCCCTGGGTGTGAATCAGCTTATATAATCACCGGCTAAGTTAAATATTGAAAAATGTTATTTTTATAAAATAAATTTTTGAATATACTTACCCGGTGATTATATATTAAAGGACCCTCCCTTCCTCCCCAATAGAGACGCAGTGGACCGAGGAGAAAATTGAGTTCTTTGTTTACATTGAGTACTGAGTACCTGCACGACAGATGGCGCTGTTGAAGTACACCCCCTACCTGCATAGCGATCGCTGGCGGATTTTTAACGTAGAGTTTTCTGTCGAGCAGCAGAGCTGCAGCTTATATAATCACCGGGTAAGTATATTCAAAAATTTATTTTATTATAAAAATAACATTTTTCAGATAGCAACATTTTTTGTCTTAATCCAAGTTTTGTTCAGAGTTAATATTTCGAGTGATTTAATTGATTTATGTATATTCTTTCAAAGTGTTGTAATTCATATAGAATATATTTATTTTTGTAAAGATTGTATTATTCCAATCAACATTGTTTATAATAGTTATGCTCTTATCCTGTTAAGGAACCATAGTAAGTTTATTCTTAATAATAATTACCCAGTTTTGTTTTGAGTGTACTTAAGAGACCTTTGGATATTCAGTTGCTGTCTGGGAGTTGTTTAACTGTCTCAGAGTTCGTGTATTAATATTTCAAAGTGTAACAGTTTTAATGTAAAAGCAAACAAGCAAGTTTGAAATTCGAGAGGTTAATTAACTTGTCAGTCGTATTATAGATAATATTGTATGTTTGGTTCCCAATCACAAGCCATAGTACTGTATAATGTATTTTTGGTGCCCAGACCCGGGAGCCATCATCGTATAATATATACTTTTGGTGCCCAGACCCTTGGGATCGAGCGAGTGTGTTTTAAATATTGATGATAACAGGGCCGTGTTTTGACTAAAGGGTTTAAATAGTACAGTGTTGATAAGATTTTGTGTATTGTTTGGATATATTTTGGGAAAGAAATTTAATATTGTTAAATTACAAGATGGCACAGTTTAATATCCAAGAGTTTTTGAATAACCCAAGAATTCAGGAATTGTCAGAAGCTAATGTAACTAAAGCTCAGTGGCTCTCTATCCTAATGGAATGTAGCGGCCATGCAACGAGTGGGATGATTTAAGCCCAAATCAAGTGTCTAGCCTGAGAAGTGTTGATAAATTCAGGAAAGTTCTCGGAAGAGAATATTGTGGCACCTCGTGAACTGTTGGAGAAAGCTGAGGAAGAATTTTTAGCCAAGCAAAGACTGGTTAACCCTCAAAATGAAGGCATGAAAGGAGATAGGGATGTTGAGGCTGAGATTCAATGAATTGCAGCAGAGGAGAATTTAATCAAGTAGGAGATGATGGCTGAAGAGAAAGAAGAAGCACGGCGTACAAGGAAAATTGAAGCAAGACGAGAAGAAAATGAACGAGAAGAGGCCCGAGAGATTGCAAGACATGCAAGGAGGATAGAAGAAAAAGAAAGAGAACAAGAAGAAAAGAGAAGGAACGAGAATAAAAGGAGAAGGAAGAGGCCAAAGAGATTGCACGACATGTGCAGGACTTGGAGCTGTTGAATGCCTGTGCGCAGTCAACAGCGCCAACAGAGACGACTCCTGCTAGGCACGAACCCGTGTTTAATGTGTCAGATGCCCCAAGGTTCACAGAAGAGGCTCCAGATGAGTTCTTTGGTCATGTTAAAACAGTCGCAGCGACAATGTTAATGCAGAGTGTTTTCTTTGGGAAAGGCTGCAGTGCTTACTTATCCCTATCTCAGGACCAGAGGATGGAGTATCATGGAGTGTATCAGATGACCCCTGAATATTATAATGATGGCTGATTTAGAAGAATTGATAATACTAGAGCAGTATCTATGAAGAATTCATGAACATATTCGAACTTACTTGAAAAAGAGAGAGAGAAAGAGAGGTGAAGAAACTTGATAAAGCCGCTTTGCTGAGTGAAGATTATAATATTATCAGTCGTAAACCGTCCCCAGGCATGAAATTTCAACCGTCGTTCCGACCAAGTGTCAAGTATTCGCCGAACCATGGAAACCAGTTCAGTAATAACTATGGGAACAAGTTCAACAGTTACAACGGAAGTAGCACTGGTACTGTCCCTAAGCAGAATGCGCTAGTACCACAGCAGCAATCCCTCTTAGTGAGAGAATGCCTTGATGAAGTCATTGAGCTTCAGCACGGCATTTCATTCCCGTGCTGAATCTTGGTGACGGGCAAGAGGGCTCTCGAACTTCGGGAAATTGCTCCCCCAGTTCGAATCTAAATTTCTCTTTTTCATCTTTTTCTTCTGCTCAATATTACTTCGACCTTCTCCTAATTTTATCAACTTTCTTTCGTCTTGCTGTCCTATCTCTATGATTATATATACTGTACAGTATATATATATATATATATATATATATATATATATATATATATATATATATATATATATATATATATATATATATATATATAATGTGTGTATGTATATGTATATGTATATATTAAGATGTATGCATATATATATTTTTATTTTATTTGTTCATTTATGTATTTATTTTTTTTTCTATTTTATTTAAATGGCGTGGATATTTTCACATTCGTTATTACTGCCTGCTTAGATGAATGGGAGAAGGGATCACGGTTGGGAGGTATTCGCATTCAAAGCTATATATGAGAGTATTGGATGATCTCAGCCATCCCAAAGATGGTTTGGACCTTTTTGGTGGAACTACTCTTAAGGGTTGGGTCATCGTAATCCAGGGGGATACAGTCCTTGAGGTGGGACTCTTGGCTTCTGGCCAGAAGCCCATCATTACAGATATGGGGCGGATGATTCCATATTTCCTTGGTCTCAGTCCTAACAGGCGGGTTTAGCTTACACCTGTGCCTCTATATCTGTTTTGATGCTATCCTTCGGTTAGGGTATGGAGTGGACCATCTGGGAAGTATACTCTCATTGTGCCGATAGTGGAGAATACAAATTTCCTTTCCAACGAATGATACTTTCTTAAAATTCTTAAGGGGACCGTCCGCCATGTCCGCCATATTTTTTTCTAATGATCCAAATTGCACCATTTCTATATTGTTTTAGACATATATAATACCTTCATCATATAAAAATTTCAAGTCATTTGATCTAAAACTTTTGGATTTATTAGCAAAAATCATGATTTAAAACAAAAATTTAGGTACATTTTTCCCCACTACTATAATACCAATTGTATTGAAACTTATACCGTAAAAACTACTTTATCAACCGAACAGTTCTGTCAGACAGAATTTTGATTTTCCTTTCTGTTTTTTATTTAATGAATTTTCATTTTTTTTTCTCGTCTAGACGGAAAATAATCGTGAACAAAAATATAAAAAGAAAATCAAAATTTTGTCTGACAGAATTGTGGGATTTTTATTCTTCTTTTCAATGATATCTTTCTCTCTAATATCGAACAAAAAATAAGTGAGAAAAATGTACCTAAGTGTGAATAAGTATGTTTTTGAGTTATGAGCTCCCAAAGATTTGCAACACATTTTCGCTTCTTTTCTTAAAGAAATCAAGATGATGTTATTATGATAACTTTTATTGTTTATTCTTACATAAATGCACCCTAAACGAGGTATTTGAACCCTCAGTTTACTATTCCTATGTTAGAGTTGCCAGCGATCTCTCCTTGTTGCCAGTGTTTTAGTTAGCAGGTTTCAGCTTTGTACTCTTATTCAGGTTTCCCTCTTTCTTGGTTCTTTTTTCTTGTTCCCCACTTACTTTTTGTTCTTTCTATCACCTTATGTAACATTGGCATAGCTATAAAGTTCCAGAGGACGTTGTGAAAGCACAATCTACTTACGAACTCCAAGTAAATAAACACATGCATTATAATTTCTATGTCTTTGGAAACTTTGCTGATGTTCTCGTAGCTGGTAGTTTTCATTTACCTGTCCTCTACCAACGCCTTTCATTTCTGCCAGAAGTACGATAAACATAAGAGTAAGAGAGAGAGAGAGAGAGATCATGAATATAATTTTGGAGTGATAGCATTTTGGTTGATATACTGTAGATGGCAGTTCAAATTGAGAGAGAGAGAGAGAGAGAGAGAGAGAGAGAGAGAGAGAGAGAGAGAGAGAGAGAGAGAGAGATGCAAATATAAACATAACTACGATTCTGTCAAACTCAGTCATGCAGACGACAGTAAGGATGACGTCATAATTTAAAGACCGCTATATCATCATTGTTTGGAAAAATGATAGACTATTTGTTCTTTTTATGACCTTAGGTAACATTGGCATTGCTATAAAGTTCCCGAGTATGTTATGAAAGCACAATCTACATACGAACTTCAAGAGAGAATTATAGTATTTGTATAAATGGCAGTTTTAGATAATTCCAGAGAGAGAGAGAGAGAGAGAGAGAGAGAGAGAGAGAGAGAGAGAGAGAGAGAGAGAGAGAGAGAGAGAGAGAGAACTACGATTCTGTCAAACTCAGTCAGGTAGACGACGCAGTAAGGATGACGTCATCATTTAAAGACCGCTATACTGTATCTTCATTGTTTGGAAAAATGATTGACTATTTGTTCTTTTTATGACCTTAGGTAACATTGGCCTTGCTATAAAGTTCCCGAGGACGTTGTGAAAACAATCTACATATGAACTTCAAGTAAACAAACGCATGCATTATAACTTCTGTAAGTGTTTGGAAACTCTGGCTTCTGTTCTCTTAGGAGTAGATTTTGTTCTACTACGCTCTACCAATGCCTCCCATTTCTGCTAGACGTACGATAGATTGAAACATAAGAGAAAAATCGCTATAGATATGCAAAAATAACACACAAAGACGATTTTGTCAAACTCAGTCATGCAGACGATACAGTAAGGATGACATCATCATTTAAAGACCGCTATATCTTCGTTATTTGTAAAAATAATTGGCTGAAACTTCTGGGGAGCATGTAAGATATGTTTGTGCATACATAGAAGCAATAAAACAATTTTCGATTTCTGAAAGTTATGTCAAAACCCCATGGCGGACGGTCCCCTTAAGCAGGTAAACCAACAAAACAACAAATACTGACTCCCCATCGCCTGGATTTGCTGACTTTCCCCCGGCACTGTTGACGACTTCTGCTACTGTAATTAAGGAAAATTCTGTTGACGACCTTCGAACTAAAAAGGACCACTTTGCTGATGTTGAAAAATCTAGCAATTTGGGTAACACAGGTAAACTACGATTCCTTCATGTTTCCCAAATCCCATTAGAGACAAATTATGATGATATATATAGAGCATTTGAGTGCTATGGATTGATAAAGGAAATAAGGATGAGACTCGGAGATGAAAAATGGGACTCTGATATCTTTTGATAGTCATGATGAAGCATTTAATGCCATAAGTAATATTAGTAGTATCAAAATTAATGAATTGAACATCATGGGAGCTCTTTGTGATTAGGTCCCAAAGGAATTGGATGTGTACAAACCTTCTGATTGGTTTGAAAAAGAGAGAAATGTACCCATGCCTTCACAGAGAAAACCCAAACCACCAATGTGGCTTGTAGCTGAACCTAAAGGGATAATAGGGAATTATTTTAAAATATGTAAGTTTATTAAAAAAAAAACTAGGAACCATTGCAACTGGAGATATATCTCATTTTGGGAAGAATAGTTATCTCATCCATGCCAAATCTTGCACTCAGTCTGCAATACTATCTAACTTACAGACAGGCAGTGATGAAATTACATTGGAAATGAAACCTCATCTAAATTTTAGTAATGGAAGGGGAGTGGTCTTTAATAAAGACCTGTACGAATTTACAGAGGAGGAGATACTTTCTTTGTCCATTAAATGTATGGAAAGAGCATAAGGTTCCTGGAACTTCAATAATTATACTTACTTTCCAAAATGCTGATGTACCTTTCCATATTGTTATTGAAAATGAAAGGATTAAAGTTCGACCTTTCAAACAAAAGCCTCTGCAATGTTTTAATTGTTTTAAATTTGGACACATCCAAAGTTTGCAAAAATGGAAAAATGTGTGGTATTTGCTCCAAAACTTATTATGGAGAATGTACACTTGAGGCCAGGTGTTCAAACTGCTATTTGAATCATAAATCAACTGATAGGAGATGCGAACTGTATAAGTTGGAGGAAGCTGCCCTAAACAAATCAAGTTTAGAACACATAAGTGTGGGACATGCAAAAAGACTGTTGAATAAATCAACCAGCTATGCAGAGGCCTTAAAATCAAAGGTAAATTTACCACAGGAAACATCAAACCCTCCTAGCACTGCCAGTAATCCTAAGAAAAGAAATACAACTTCTGATAATAAAGTACTGCATGACAAGGTAATCATATTGCCTTCTGAGGCTCTGCCACAGTGTATTAAAAATGGGTCATTGCCCATTTCTGTACAGCCTTCGTCCCCCGTTACCAACAGTAGTATTAAACTCTCTCAGGCTATGTCCTTGCCTTATTTGATGGAGATGCCACCTGACACTAAGTTACCAGGTGCACCTGTATTGGGGAAGGTGCAAAAACCTGGTAGCTCACCACCTACTAATCGGAAAAGAGAGAGACCTCCATCTCTCGCCCCCTTCCATAAGAAATATCAAAATTACGACGTCAAATAAATATGATGATTTATCTGTTGATGTTTCCGATCTGGAAGTCGATTTAAATAAATCGGAAATTCAAGTGGAGGTCCACCAACCTCCTCAACAATTAGATCAAAAAGACAAAAAGAAAATCATAAATGCTAAACCCAATCTATCAAGACCCTCTGTAATAAAACCACCTAGAAATAGTGTTAGATCAAAAACTGCTAATGGGAAGACTCCAACCAAGGGGTCTACTAAATTATTAACCATAGTTTTTTCCTCCATTTTGCAATGGAATTGTCAGGGTTTAAGGGCCAAATATGAAGAACTTAAGCTCCTTCTTCATGAGCATTCCCCCATAATTATTTGTCTACAGGAGAGCAAACTTGATCATAATACCCCTTGTCCTCGCGAATATATTAGTTATAGGACACCATATGATCACCAAGTGGGGAGCCATGGCGGAAGTCTCATATACGTTCGTCGAGATGTTCCCCAAGTTTCTCTGTCTATTCGTACGCCTCTGCAGGCAGTGGTTGTAAAGATTGATATAGGGAGAAAATATACAATTTGTTCTCTGTACTTGCCTCCAAATGATAACATTTTGTATGATAACTTAGCGGAGGTGATTCAACAACTCCCTCAACCTTTTCTTTTACTTGGAGATTTGAATGGTAGACATCCTTTGTGGGGTGATGTTTTAGCAAACACGAGGGGAAATATCATATCATCAATTGTGGAAAATGAAGATGTGGGACTCCTTAATACAAGAGAGCCCACACACTTTCATGTCCAGACAGGTACCTTGTCATGTATTGACCTATCAATTGTAAGCTCTAATTGCCTTCTCGACTTCAATTGGAGGACATTAGATGATTGGCATACTAGTGATCATGCACTAATCATTATAAACACCAACAATGGTCCACCTTTACAGAGATCGCCACGATGGAATCTTGACAAGGCGGACTGGGATAAATTTTGTGAGCTAAGCGAAATTGAGGGGGATGCAGGACAGGTTGAAAATATTGATGATGCCATAGACTTACTGAATGGAACTCTCCATACAGCAGGAGTCAATTCAATTCCCAAAACAACAGGGTTATTCAAACGACAACCAGTCCCGTGGTGGTCTTCAAAACTAACTGCCCTGCACAGAGCCACAAGAAGATCTCTTAACACGATTGCGTAGACGCAGAACTGATGAGAATTTAATTATGTACAAGAAATGTAGAGTACAGTTCCGTCGTGCCATGAAAGAAGCAAGGCGCCAGTCATGGATGTCTTTTGTTTCCTCCATTAGCAGTAGAACACCACCATCTTCTGTATGGAGGAAAGTAAAAAAGATAGCTGGCAAATTCACCCCCAACCCACCACCAGTGTTGAAGGTGAATGGTCAGTATGTAACTGAAGCAAATGATGTTAGCAATGCCGTGGCTAATCAGTTTTCAAATGTATCCAGCAAGTGTGAAGGAGCCCTGGTCACCAGTATAGGAGCATTGAAGAAAAGAAAATTTTAAATTTTGCAACAAGAAGGGAAGAGTCGTATAATTCTCCTTTCACTGAAAGAGAATTTGATTCCGCACTTGCTCATTGCAATGATACAGCCCCTGGACCCGATGGAATTCCATATGCAATGATTAAACATGTACATTTTAATACAAAGCTATTTATTTTAAGCATTATTAATAGAATATGGCATGATCATAGTTACCCAAGTGTTTGGGAAATAGCCATTATTTTAGCCTTTTTAAAACCCGGTAAAGACAAGTTTTTAGCAGCAAACTATCGTCCTATTGCATTGACATCTTGTTTATGTAAAATCATGGAGAGGATGGTCAATGCAAGGCATATGTGGTACCTTGAAAAGAAAGGTATTTTATCATCGATTCAATGTGGATTCAGAAAAATGCACTCAACGACTTGAGTCTTCTATTTGTGAAGCCTTTGCTTCCAAACAGCACCATGTTACAGTACTTTTTGACCTTGAAAAGGCATATGATACCACCATTTATGTTTCTGGTACAACTCAGGAACATAAATGGTGGTCTACCCTTAAATCTGCACTCTTTGGTGTAGATGCAACAGTTCCTCCTTTACTTAAACCAGATGGCTCAGTCACTCACTGTCCAAAGGAAAAGGCAACCCTTTTGGCTGATGTTTTTGACAGTAAACAGAGTAATGAAAAACTTGAACTTCCTCATTCCTGTTTTCCTGAGGCTAAACTAACTAGTTTAGCTTTTCGATCTCGTGAGATTAAAGCTCTGTTGATGGACCTTGATGCTTATGGAGGTGTAGACCCTAATGGTATTTTTCCTTTGTTTTTTATAAAGACAGCAGATTTCTTAGCTCCAAAGTTATCTGTTATTTTACGCAAGTTAGCAAGAAGAGGAGCTTTTAGCACTTGTTGGAGAATTGGTAATGTTACTCCTCTATGTAAATGTGTTTGTGGTAGCTCAAGTCCCACTGATTACCGCCCAATTTCCATAACTCCCATATTATCTAAAGTTTTTGAACGTCTTCTGGCAAAACGTCTTAATAGGTTTGCTGAAGGTAATCATCTATTCCCTAGTTTGCAATTTGGTTTTCGGAAAGGCCTTGGAGCATGTGATGCCCTTCTTACAATCTCCAATGCAGTACAGAAATCCCTTGATTGTGGTCGGGAAGTTCGTATGATTGGCCTTGATTTTAGTGCTGCCTTTGACCGTGTTAATCATGAGGCCCTTGTTTTCAAACTGAAACAGTTGGGAGTGGGTGGGTCGTTTCTTAGCATTATTATTGATTTTTTAAGTAGTAGATCTCAAAGAGTTGTTGTTGATGGGCACCATAGTGAGTATAGGAATGTGATATCCGGTGTTCCACAGGGTAGTGTTCTTGGCCCATTACTTTTCATACTATATACACATGACATGTGGTTTGGCCTAGAAAATAAGCTTGTTGCATATGCAGATGACGCTACTCTCTTTGCATCAATTCCATCCCCTGAATGTAGATCTGGGGTTGGTGAATCCCTTAATAGAGATTTAGCTAAAATTAGTGCATGGTGCTAATTATGGGGTATGAAGTTGAATCCTAACAAAACTCAAAGTATGATTGTAAGTAGGTCAAGGACGGTGGCTCCTCAACATCCGGATCTCAGTATTGATAATGTTTCTTTAAATTTGTATGACTCTTTCAAAATTTTAGGCGTGATTCTTGACAGCAAATTTACTTTTGAGAAACATATAAGGTCTGTGTCTTCTTCAATTGCACAAAAAATTGGCTTATTGAGAAAGTCTTTTAAGATATTCGGTGATCAATCTATTCTGAAGAAGTGTTTTAATTCTTTTATTCTACCTTGTTTTGAGTATTGTTCTCCTGTCTGGTCTTCAGCTGCTGATTCTCATCTTAATTTGTTGGACAGAAACTTACGGTCTATTAAATTTCTTATTCCTGATCTAGATATTAATCTCTGGCACCGTCGATCAATTAGTTCATTATGCATGTTGCATAAGATTTTTCATAACTCTGACCATCCTTTACATTCAGATCTCCCTGGACAATTCTATCCTGTTCGTAATACTAGGCAGGCAGTTAATTCTAATAGCCAGGCCTTCTCCATCATAAGACTCAATACTACGCAGTACTCTAGAAGTTTTATTCCAGCTGTTACCAAGTTGTGGAATGATCTTCCTAATCGGGTTGTTGAATCAGTAGAACTTCAAAAGTTCAAAGTTGGAGCAAATGCTTTTTTGTTGACCAGGCGGACATGAGTCTTTTTATAGTTTATATATGACATATTCGTTGTTGACGTTGTTAATAGTTTATATATGATATATCTCTTTTGACATTACTTTTTTTAGAATGATTTATTGTTAATTTGTTCTCTTCTGTTATTTATTTCCTTATTTCCTTTCCTCACTGGGCTATTTTTCCCTATTGGAGCCCCTGGGCTTATAGCATCTTGCTTTTCCAATTAGGGTTGTAGCTTGGATAGTAATAATAATAATAATAATGGAGATATGGTATACTTAAAACCATTCATGAAATGTGATTGAGAGGAGAGCTGCCACTATTTATTCAGGTATTTCTTTCACATAGAGTTTTTCAAGTGAGAGTTGGGGAAACTCTTATCAGAGAGTAGGTGCCAGGAAGAAGGAGTTCCTCTGGGTAGTATGCTGACTGTAACCCTTTTTGCACTAGCAATTAATGGGATATCCTCAGCCATTCCCCAGGATGTTCTCTCAACATTATTTGTGGATGATCTCTCCATATTTGCTGGAGCCAGAATGGCAATATTTGAGAGAAAACTACAGCTTTCAATTGACAAAATTATTCAGTGGGCCGATATGAATGGATTTAAGTTCTCGACAAATAAAACTACTATTGTACATTTCTGTCGTATCCGGGGAGCACATCCAGACCCGGATATATACATCAAAGGTCAACGGATCCCATGTGTATCGGAAGCCAAATTTTTAGGTTTGATATTTGATTGTAGACTTCCATGGGTTTCTCAACTGAAAGCGTTAAAAGCTAAATGTGTTGAAGCTCTGAATATTTTAAAAGTATTGTCCCATACATCAATGGGGGGCACACCGCAATACTATTTTAAAATTATACAAGGCCTTGATTTTTTCCAAAATTTGTTATGGATGCGAAATATACTCCTCAGCCACCCCAAGCCGGTTAAAAATATTAGATTCTATACATCATGCTAGTATTAGATTGTCCACAGGAGCCTTTAGAACCTCACCTATCACAAGTCTCCTTGTTGATGCTAGGGAGTTGCCTCTGGACCTTTATCGAATGTCCTCTATTATTTGGTATTGGTTTAGATTGCAAAGACTCCCTAATTCTTTAGCCTTTCAGACTGCAAGCCTTGTAAGGCACTCATACTTTGAGTTGCACCCAAAATCTCCTCAACCTTTTGGGTTTCGGGTGAAACATTTATTAAACAATCTGGATATAATTAGAATTAAGGTGCTTCCATTCAAGGTATCATCAACGCCTCCATGGAAATTACCTGACGTATCTTTTTGTAAATACTTTATTGGAGTTAAGAAGAATATGACTGACTTAGAATCCAGGTCTCTTTTTATGGAACATGTTGCAGAACTTAGGGGATCGACTTTTATATATACTGATGTCTCCAAATATGATGCTGGCGTTGGATTTGGAGTACATAGTAATGATTTTAATTGTAGAGGTGCACTTCCTATAACAGCTTCCATATTTACTGCCGAACTGTATGGCATACTAACCGCTACTGAGAAAATAGCTTTGGAAAAGGAGGGTAATTTTACAATTTTTAGTGATGCAAGGAGTGTTCTTCAAGCGTTAGAAGTTTTTAATTCTAGTAACCCTATTGTTTTAAAGATTTTGGAATGGCTTTATATTATTGGACGGAGAGGTATAACAGTTCGATTTTGTTGGGTTCCAGCACATGTAGGTGTGTCTGGGAATGAGAAGGCAGATTTACTGGTGAAGAATGCGGCATCCGAGTTGCTACCAAGGAGGTATCCCATTCCCTGTAATGATTTCCTACCTTACATCAAGGAATTGGTTTGTTATAAATGGCAACAGCACTGGGATAGTCAAGATGGCAATAAAATGAGGGAAGTAACAAATATCATATCACCTTGGAGGTATAATATGATGCCCTGAAAATGGGAGACGACTCTTTGTCGTCTCTGTATTGGTCACACACGGTTGACACACGAGTTTCTGCTGAAGGGCCAACACCAACCGTATTGCGAGGATTGGTTAGTACCTTTAACAGTGAGGCATTTGTTGACTGGATGCCCTAATTTTACTAACTTAAGAAATAGATATCTTTTTGAGGCTCGAGGTGAGGATGGCAGGTTCATCCTCGCCAAGATTCTTGGACATGATGTGTCCTACTATGCGAGCGGCATTTTTATATTTATTTCAGAAGCAGGTCTTCTGAAAACTATTTAACTATTATAATGACTTCTTAACTTCTATGGTTTTAATTGAATTCTCTTTTATTTTTCATATACAGTATAATAAATGCTATCGGTGTCAATGACCTTAGATTTCAGGATGCCAGAAAACTTTCAATCAATCAATCACAGCAACAAATGTCGAATCGTCCTCCTTCAAGTATCATGAAAGACGTGCAAAAAGTTGATTTTGTCTGTTTTAAGTGTGGCAAGAGAGGACATATCAATAAGGAATGTTGATCAAACTAACCGAAAGCAGTTGCCCAAGTGATGAAGGATAATTCGACTTGACAGGATGCGAAGATGAAGAAGCAATCGGGAAAGGACGGAGAGGAAAATAAACTACCTAACGTTTACACAACGAACAGGACGAACCCAAACAGCATGGGTGCCTTTAAACCATATATTTATGAAGGAATGTTAGCAGCAATAGATGGGAGTCAGTGAACCCCAGTCAGGATATTGCGCGACACAGTTTGTAACCAGTGTGGTGGTACAAGGGATCAGTCTCTCGCAGGAGACTCGGTTATTTTGAAGGGAATAGGTGAGAAGGACTACCCGTTTCTGTTTCCTAGTTGTGTTACTACCAGGAGTATGAAGAAGAAAGTGGCTGGTGAAAGAAAAGAAAAAGGAATCGAAGGAGCGATGAACTTGGAGAATTTGTTTTCCGAAGAGGATTCCCTTGATGGTACGCAAGAAGAGAACTCTGGAGTTGGCCCGAGCGAAGAGGAACGACAGACGAATGGACAAGAGGACAAAGAAGAAATGGACTTCGAAGAAATAGAAAATTCAATGTTAGAAGTAGGACAAGTGAGTACGAAAAGGCTGATAGCATTGCAACGGAAGGATGCAACATTAAGTTTACCAAGTCGTCATCATCCCCTTACTGTTCTGCATAACAAAAGTTGTTCCTATCTAGTAATACTGTACTATAGCCTAATACTCGCTGAAACTGCACTGCATATTACTGTAATACATGTACAGTAATATTACTACAGTACAGCTGAATTTTACTTACGGTAAGTGTTCTGTGTTTTCGTTCAAGACTCGTAGCCTACGCTGCTACTCCAGAAGCATGATGCAACTTTTTATGTTTTGTTTCTTGCTCAGTATGTTATCTATACTTTCTTAAACAGAAATACAGCTTATTTTATAAACCAAAAACTTAAATCTCTCGATAATAATTGTTTCTTTTAAATAAATAAACAAAAAATGACATTCGTAGATAATTTGTATTTTTCCCAACTATACAAACCTTAGCTATTTAATAGGGGTTACAGTGAGCCCTCGCTACTTCGCGGTTCGACTATCGCGGATTCACGACTTCGCAGATTTTTTTTCATAACGCATGTACTGTATATACATATACTGTATCGCTGATTTTCCGGAAATTTCGAAAATAGCCGCGATATATGAAGACCCCAAATATTTCGTTAATTCCATTAATAATTAGTAATATCTGCTCTTACTGATGGTTCATTGCATTACATATGATTCAGTACAGAAAGAAATAAAACACAAAAAGAGAATGTGATCATACGATAATTCAGTATACGTAGTAAAATTAAATCGAACATGAAACGCAAATCAGATGCAGTCTGACTTTGTCATATTTGAATGGTGTAAGGCTGCTGATGGCTACTACTACAAATGTTAATGGATGTGCATCTTTTCCATGAATCTTTTGTATGTATACGTACGTAATACTGCATCCAATAATATTCTTTGTTGCAAAAATCACATCTCGAATAAGCGTACATATCCTACAACAAAACAAGCGTAAAATAGCGTACGTAAAGCATACTGTATATAGTACCTTGTATTTGAATTTGTAACTACAGTGATACCTCTGGATACGAAAGTTTCTGCTTACGAAAAATTCAGGATGCGAAAAGTGATTCGAAGATTTTTATGCCCCAGGATACGGATAAAATTTCAGGATACGAAAACCTTACGGGATCCCAACTCTTCGCCGAGAGTAATTTTAAAAAGCGCGCGCCGCCTGACTTTGAACTTGGGTAGACTCACTTACAGCCTCCCGCTCACCCATTGGTTATCTCCCTACTCAGACGCTAGCTGACGCCATAAGATCCTGCTTTCCTATTGGTCGGCAACTATCCCAGCTTGCCTACGCACGGGCGTTCATCTCTCTCTCTCTCTTTTTTCGTTCCGACCGCGGTATCGTTAACACACATTGTGTGCTTTCGCTTGTTTGACTTAGTGTTAATATACAGTACATTCGTACGCCACGTGTTATCGTTAATAAAAATTCGTTACAGTGCACTGTACTGTATTAGTGTTTACTATACATAGACTGTATATAACGTTACGTAGTGTATTATATTACGTATTACTGTAGCCATGGGTCCCAAGAATGTTGCCGAAGGAAAGAAGAAGAAGACGATGCTCTCGATGGAGACGAAACTTGAAATCGTTAAAAAGTACGAGTCTGGCATGCGTTTAAGTGCGATCGCCAAGGAGTATGGCCGGAATCCGTCTACGATAGGCACCATCCTGAAGCAGAAGGCGGCCATCAAAGCAGCAACACCTTCTAAGGGCGTCACTATTTTCTCCAACAAGAGAACGCACGTGCATGACGAGATGGAGAGGCTGCTTCTTGTGTGGATCAAGGACAAAGAGATCTCAGGAGACACCATCACTGAGACTACAATTTGCCAGAAGGCCTCCGCCATTTTCGGTGATCTCGTGCGTGCTCAGGCCGAAGAAGGAGCAGGAGAAGGAACATCCCAGCAGGAACCCTCAGAGTTCAAGGCTTCTCGTGGGTGGTTCGAGAAGTTCAAGAAAAGGACTGGCATCCATTCAATGGTACGGCATGGGGAGGCAGCCAGCTCGGACACGAAGGCCGCCGAAGCCTTTGTTAAAACGTTCGACGAGTTGACTCTGCAGGAAGGCTACAGTTCGCAGCAAGTTTTCAATTGCGACGAAACTGGGCTTTTCTGGAAGAAAATGCCTCGTCGGACGTTCATCACGGCGGAGGAGAAGAGGCTACCCGGACATAAGCCTATGAAGGACAGGCTTACCCTTGCTTTTTGTGCAAACGCCAGTGGGGACTGCAAAATAAAGCCCCTGCTGGTGTACCATTCAGAAAATCCCCGAGCCTTCAAAGCCCACAAAGTCATTAAGGAGAACCTTCCCGTGATGTGGAAGGCGAATGCAAAAGCCTGGGTAACGAGGCAACTGTTCATTGATTGGGTGAATGTCTGCTTCGGTCCGACTGTCCGAAAATATTTGGAAGAAAAGCGCCTCCCTATGAAATGTCTGCTGGTGTTGGACAATGCTCCAGCTCACCCTCCTGGCCTCGAGGAATATCTTCTGGCCGAGTATTCCTTCATAAAGGTCCTGTATCTACCGCCTAACACCACCCCTCTCCTCCAGCCCATGGACCAGCAAGTTATTTCTAATTTTAAAAAATTGTACACGAAGCATCTCTTCAAGAGATGTTTCCAAGTCACAGAGAGTACAAACCTCACTCTGCGTGAATTTTGGAAAGATCACTTCAACATCGTGATATGCCTCAAACTCATCGATCTCGCTTGGCAGGAAGTTTCGAGGCGTACCCTAAACTCATCTTGGAGGAAGCTGTGGCCTGATGCTGTCTCTGCACGAGACTTCGAGGGGTTCGGGAAGCCTGGAGGAGAAGCCGAGATCGTTGACGATCCTGAACCAATTCAGCAGTCTGAGGTGGCTGACATCGTACATCTTGGTACGTCCATGGGGCTGGAAGTTAGCGCGGAAGATATCGATGAACTTATCGAGGAGCACCACGAGGAATTGACGACGGACGACTTGAAGGAGTTGGAGACGATGCAAGTGAGTGATGTTCAAGAGCAGTTCTCTAGCGGTGATGAGGAGGATGTTGCACCTTTGAAAACGGCAGAAATTCTTGCATGTTTCCATAAAATGGCAGACTACGTCGAAAAGGAACATCCAGAAAAAGTTTATACCAACCGTGCGCTTGAACACTGCAATGACGTTTGCCTAACGGATTTTAGAAATGTGTTGAAAAGTAGGCAGAAACAAGCTTCAATAGATAGTTTCTTATTAAAGAGGCCAGCGGTATTAGTAGGCCAAGACAAAGGTGAAAGTGAAGAAAAGAAACAGAAAAGAGGAAGGGATGAAGAATTAGAAGGTGAAAGTAAAGAAAAGAAACAGAAAAAAGAAAGTGATGAAGAAGTAGAAGGTGAAAGTAAAGAAAAGAAACAGAAAAAAGAAAGTGATGAAGAAGTAGAAGAGATTTAGAAAATAAGAAAAAGTAAAGTTATAAAAAAGCAAAAAAAAAAAAAAATTCAATTTTAAGTTTTATGTTACCATTAAGTGTTAAAGTAATTTTTTCTTTCATTTTATAGTTTTCCATACGTAATGTTAAGTGTTAATTATTTCTGCCATTTTTTTATTTCGTAAAGTTTAAGTGTTAATGTGTTAAGTGTGTAAATTACTGTACGTAGTCTGTCACTTGTTACGTTTTCTGCCTTATGCCATCCTCCTCTGCCGCGACTTCGCTATCGGACATCGTCTCAATCAAAAGGTAAGTTTCAACTTTTTTGTTACACTAATTAACTGTAACCTTTTTTTCAGAGTGTACAGGTATCAATCATTAATTTAGGTGTACGTACAGGTAACAATACACCTTCACTGATCTAAATGCTTTACGTACATACAGTACCGTAACTTTTATACAGTAGTAAAGAAAACGGACCGTTTTCTTTGGGCTTGGGGGGGATAACTTGGCTATAACTACATTATTGAATAATCTCATAGTGGTTTCTGGAATGGATTAGGCTGTTTTTAACGGTTGTGTTAATTATTGAATGATAGAAATGGCTGCATTGCATGTTTATTACTACAGTTTAGCGTGTTTATGAAAGAAAAGGTGACTTTTTATAAGGCTTGGAACGGATTAGGCTATTTGCATGTAAAACGCGACTCAGGATACGAAAATATCAGGATACGAAACCGCATCCTGAACGGATTAATTTCTTATCCTGAGGCATCACTGTACTACGTAGCATGTAAGACGGACTGTGATTGGTTCCAGTGCTGATAGATGACGAATCAGCTCCCAAGTTTTGTAATCTAGCCTGTGATTGGTGTTTTGACCGCTTCTCCGATCCTTAGCATCTTCTCGCGGCCACTTTGTTTGCCGCTCTCTCGCCGGGTAGATGCTGCTACGTTACTTTGTAACTTTAATCTGTGCTGTGCGTGACTGTTTGAAGTTGAACTTTTTGTTGAACTTTCTGTGTATAGGTAACCCCTACAATGGCTCCCAAGCGTTCTGCTTCTACTAAGGCTGGTAGTGAGCCTAAACGCCACCGAAAAATGATGACGATTGCCGAGAAGGTGACACTTCTCGATATGTTGAAAGAAGGCAGAAGTTACGCGGCCGCAGCCCGCCATTTTGGAGTCAACTAATCCACCGTTCGCTACATTAAGAAGGACGAGGCGAACATTAGAAAGACGGCTGCCATCACCTTTAGCAGGTCAGCGAAGCGAGTTGTTACCGCTCGTAATAAAACGATCGTCCGTATGGAAGGTGCTTTAGCAGTGTGGATTGCCGACTGCCGGAAGAAAAACATAGCCTTGGATACGAACACCATCCGAATCAAGGCTTTGGGTTTGTATGAGAATTTTGCGGCAAAGGAACCTCAAGACGACGATGGCGACCATGCTGAAGAAGATGAAGATGATGTACTAGATGAATCTCAAGCAGGGACATCCACTGATTCCCAGCCTCAGAAACAACGTTTTTCCGCTAGCAAAGGATGGTTCGCGAAGTTTCAGAAACGCTTCGGCCTGAAAAGCGTTTCCCTGCATGGCGAGGCTGCTTCCGCTGACCCTACCTCTGCTGAAACTTAAGCGAATGAGACATTTAAGAACATTATCACTGAAGGTGGATACAAGCCCGAACAAGTGTTTGATATGGATGAGACCGGCTTGTTTTGGAAGAGAATGCCGTCGCAAACTTTCCTGTTCAAAGAAGCAGCCAAAGCCTCTGGCTTTAAAGCATTCAAAGATCGTGTTACCCTCGTGATTTGTGGCAATGCTGCTGGATTTTTGCTAAAGCCGGGGCTTATTTACAAATCGAAAAACCCTCGCGCTTTGAAAAATAAGAATAGGAATCTCCTTCCTGTGTACTGGATGCATAATCCAAAAGCATGGATTACGAAGATGCTGACCTCCAACTGGTTCCACCAGTGTTTTATCCCACAAGTCAGTAAATATCTCTTAGAGAAGGGCTTGCCATTTAAGATCCTTCTCCTTATGGATAACGCTGGTGGACATGCAACTGATCTGTTGCATGAGGGCATTCAGGTTGAGTTCCTGCCACCCAACACAACATCATTAATTCAACCGATGGACCAGGGAGTTATCAGGGTGTTCAAGGCCCTCTACACGAAGAATACCTTGGCGGACCTCGTTGCGTGTGTGGATGCTGCCCAAGATGATGAGGATGAAACATTCAATTTGAAAGCGTACTGGCGGAAGTACAAAATAGCCACGTGCTTGCAGAACATCCAGAAGGCACTGAAAGGAATGCTACTGTTAATGCGAGCTGGAAGAAGTTGTGGCCCCAGATTGTTTACGATGACGAGGGATTTAAACCTGCTGAGATTCAACACTGCAATACGGAAATCTGTGCAGTTGGCTGCGATAATTGGAGGTGACGGGTTTGGCGACATGATGACTGAAGACGTCGACGAGTTGTTGGACTGCCATTCCCAGCCGCTAACTGACGCAGACCTCGAAGACCTGACGAAATCGGCCAGTGAAGAAGACAGTGAAACACAGGAAGAGACCCAAGAAAATGTTGAAGAAACGGACTTAACATTAGAACGGCTTGTCAAGCTCTGCAACCTTGCGAAGGAGTTGAAAGAATTGTCGCAAGAGTGGGACGAGGATATGGTTCGTTCTATGGAATTCTGCAACAAAATCGATGAAGACATGACTCCCCACAGGATGCTCTTCGAGCGAAAAAAGAAGCAGCGGCAGCAACTTTCGATCACAATGTTCTTCCAGCCTCGCAAAAAAGAGCCAGTTCCTCCTGCTACTATGCCTTCAGAAGAAATTGAAGAAGTGTCCCAGGAAGAAGTTGAAGAAGTGTCCCAGGAAAAGACACCTCCGTCTGAAGAGACGTAAAATACTATCATTGTCTGCACAGTAGAAGACATCATCAGCTTCATCATCATTATTTCTACTGTGCAGCAAATTCATCGCCATCATCATTCAAGTTTTTCTTCAACTTCTTTCGTGGTGAGTACAGTAACAATCTTTATCTTTTTATACTACTTTAATATTCTAACATTTTAATATTTGTGCCTGTTTTAGTTTAGGGTACTGTAGTACATGCATTAAGTGTTCTGTACATTAAAGGGTAGTTTGTTAACAGTACTACGTAAAGGGAAGGTTTTAAAAGTCTGAATATACATGTTATAACCTATCATTTTTATGAATAGAACTTACCTGGCAGTTATATATATATAGCTGAGTCTCCGACTGCGGCAGAATTTAATCGAAAATCGCGGCAACCGCCTTGTGGTGGTTGTGTGGTTAGATGGTTAACAACCCTTGGAATCATTCCCGTTTTCTGTTCCTCAGATTATCTCTGCCGGCCGGATCGACAACATCGTTGGTCCGCCTTTCAGAGTTTTTTCGGATCGCTTTCCCTTCATCGCCTTTTTGGACTTCGTTTTTGGTGAAGTACACTGTGTTGGGATTTGGCAATCGTGTTGTTTTTGTTTTTTTTGTCTTTTTTCCTTTATTATCATGAGTGAGAAAATTCATTATCGTGTTTGTGCGAATGATATTTGCAAGGTGAGGTTGCCGAAAGTTTCGGTTGACCCTCACACTATCTGTATGGGTTGCAGGGGGTTTGAATGTGCTTTAGATAATAAGTGCAAGGAATGCGAGGTTTTAAGTGATGATGATTGGTTAGCTATGAAGCGCTATGTGCGCAAACTTGAGATTGATAGAGTTAGAAGAGCTAAATCAAAGTCAAAGTCTGCTAGTGAGCCTAGCTTAGATTTATCTATTAACCCTTTGCTTGTAACCCCTTTGGAAGGTATTCCTTCCCCAAATGTAGTGACTCCTGCCCCTTCTACAGGATCTGTGCCTACGGATGACCCTGGGTATGCTAAATTAGCTGCTGAATTGGAGGCCATTAAAGCACAGTTGGAGGACTTTAAAGGTAAGGGTGTAGGTGAAATTAGTGCTTGTGAAAGTGCAGTGTTGGTGGCGACTGATCGAATCTATCATACCCCTAGGTCTAGACCTCTACCAAGCTCCCAGGACCAAGGGAGAAGGTACGTCAAAAGCCGAAAGGGAGTGAGAGGTGCTTATCCTCGGTCAGTCGTCGCCTCAGACAGTCCTGTTGCGATCTCCCAGGCTGCTCTTGACCGCCGTAGGAAAGGCGTGTCGGATACGTTTGTGTCTTCGCCTGATCGTTCTCCCAGACGTAATTGGCGTTACGAATCAAGACCAATGAAGAGAGGGTGGAACCGGGACGTGCAGTCTCGCTCTCCCTCTCCCGGTTCGAGTAGCAGAGACCCTGATCCTTCGGAAGACGATTTCGATGTTCCTGTTAAAAGGGCTAAACAGAGAGTCCTTAGCCCAATTAATCCTGCTAGACTCCCTACTTCTTCTGCCAGCGCTCCCAGTCAAGCCGTACGACAACTGCCGTCTTCGGCACCGCGAGAGCCAGCGGAGGTTGCTAAGGCTTTCATGGTTGTTATGCAGGAACAACTTTCATCGTTAGTTAAAGCTTTCAGCCACCCTTCTCAGTCCGTCAGACGTAAGGACCTCTCTTTGCCTGTTAAGAGATCTTCTTCTAAGAGAGATTTTAGTATCTCTCCCAAGAAACCTCTGCGCACTTCGTCGGCCGTACGACAACGCACACCCTCTTCATCGGCACGCTGCCAGGAATTTCCTTCCCCCCTCTCCCGGCGCCAGGACGATACTGCCTCTCGTTCTCGGCGCCGTGACGATTCCGTTTCCCTTTCGAAACGCCTGGACGTTACTGCCTCGTTTCTTAGGAAACAGGATGAATGCAGTCTGCATTTTCAAGGCGAAGGCAGCCTGCATCATCAGGACGCTTCCGTTTCTCGTCATCGTGACGATACTGCCTCTCGTCATCGTGACGATACTGCTTCTCGTCATCGTGACGATACCGCTTCTCGCCGACTGGATGTTAGCGGCGCTCGGCGCCAGGATTCAAACAGCTCTCGCTGCCAGACTGCTGGCAGCCCAACTCTTTGGGATGTTATCCTTGAGCAGGACCTCGAAGATATTTCGGAAGAGGAAGAAAAACCTGCCGACTCTTCTAGTGATTACAAGGTTCTTTCTCGCTCTCTTTTGGAACTTTATGGGGAGGAATTTCAACCTTCGGCCCCTCGTTCTCCTCAGTCTCAATTTAACAGGAAGAAAGCTACTAAGTCTTCGGCCTTCATCAAAATGAAACTTTCAATTTCGGCCAGGAAAGCTCTCGCTAAAGTGGATGATTGGATGAAGGAACGGAGACAAGCTGTCAAGACCACCTTTTCTTTTCCACCGTCTTGGCTCGCTTCCAAGGCCGGTATGTGGTATGAGACAGGGGAACCTTTGGGGTTAGGAGTGCCTTCCTCCTCCCAAGGTGACTTCTCGGCTCTTGTGGACTCGGCAAGAAGGCATGCTTTAAATTCTGCCAAGGTGATGTGGTCCATGTCGGAGCTTGATCACCTCGTCAAGGGAATTTTCAGGGTTTTCGAGGTTTTCAGCTTCCTGGACTGGTCTCTCGGGACTCTGGCCAGGAAGTCTGAACTCCTGGAGGACATGAAGGACCTGACGAGTATCATGTCCTGCATGGACAAATCTCTAAGGGATGGAGCTAATGAATTGGCTTCCCTTTTCTCAGCAGGGGTCTTAAAGAAGAGGGCCCTTTTGTGCTCCTTCACCTCTAGATCTGTGACTGTTGCCCAGAAGTCGGAGCTACTTTACGCCCCTTTTTCACGTCATCTTTTTCCTGAAGCTCTGGTCAGAGATATCTCCCTTTCTCTGGCTCAGAAGGCTACTCAGGACCTTTTGTCTCGGTCGGCTAAAAAGACCTTACCTGTTGCTCCTGCTCCTCTGAAGAAGGAGGAGAAGAAGTTTCAACAGCCCTTTCGGGGCAGGATCTCCTCGAGAGCGGATTTTAGGGGGAGAAGACAAGAGTCAGGGCCAAGGACCAGCAGGGGTGCGTTTAGGCCCCGGTCCAAAAAAATGAGATGGAAGTCCTCCAGACACCAGTAGGGGCAAGACTGTCTTGTTTTTGGCAGTCTTGGAAAAGGAGAGGGGCGGACACCTGGTCCCTCTCAGTCGTCAAGGAAGGTTACAAGATCCCCTTTTTAAAGAAACCACCTCTCTCAGACTCTCCCCTAGCCTTAGTGGCTCAGTACACCGACGCGGGGAAACGAGAGGCTCTTCTGGAGCTAGTCGACCAGATGTTGGTCAAGGGAGCAATAGAGCCAGTTCAAGACCTCGCCTCCCCAGGCTTTTACAATCGCCTGTTTCTGGTTCCCAAGAACTCGGGTGGATGGAGACCAGTCCTAGATGTCAGCTCTCTGAACGCCTTCGTGGAGAAAACAAAGTTCTCCATGGAGACGACTCAGTCAATGCTGGCTGCAGTTCGTCCAGGAGACTGGATGGTTTCTCTCGACCTGCAGGACGCTTAATTTCACGTCCCCATTCATCCGTCTTCGAGAAGATATCTGAGGTTTGTGTTCCAGGGCAAGTGCTTCCAGTTCAGGGCACTTTGCTTCGGTCTCAGCACAGCTCCCCAAGTTTTCACCAGACTAATGGCGAATGTGGCAGGCTGGTTACACCAGGAGGGGATAAGGGTCTCCTTCTATCTAGACGACTGGCTGATCCGGTCACAGTCGAAAGAGAAATGTATGGAGGACCTAATGAAAACTTATACGATCACTCAGGACCTGGGACTCATCGTCAACTGGGGGAAGTCTCAGACCGAGCTGAATCAGACTATTCTCTGTTTGGGGATAGTTCTGAATTCAGTTCTTTTTCAGGCTTCTCCCTCCCAGGAGAGGCAGACCAGGTGCCTGGACAAAGTCAAAGACTTTTTGAGGAAGCAGGAATGCTCAGCGAAGGAGTGGATGAGTCTGCTGGGAACTCTATCCTCCCTGGAGCAGTTTGTCCCTTTGGGGAGACTGCACCTAAGGCCTCTGCAACACTTCCTCGCAAAGGTTTGGAACAGAAAGATCCAGGAGGACACTTTTTCTTTTCCCATTCCGACAGAGATCAAGGATCTTTTAATGTGGTGGCTGGACCCAGCTCTGCTGGGAAAAGGGATCTCCTTGTTCAAGAAGAACCCCGACCTAGTGTTATTCTCAGACGCGTCCGAGTCAGGCTGGGGAGCAACACTAGGGAACAAAGAGGTCTCAGGTATTTGGGAAGGGAGTCAGGTCATTTGGCATATCAACAGGAAGGAATTGATGGCCATTTTGTTAGGGCTCAAGGCCTTCAAAACCTCGGTGTCGGGAAAGACTGAGGAGATCAATTCGACAACACCACAGCTCTCGCGTACATAAGGAAGCAAGGGGGAACTCACTCCCTCTCTCTGTTCTCAACTGCGAGAGAGCTTCTCCTCTGGGAGAACGAGAACGAGACCCAGCTGTTGACAAGGTTTGTTCAAGGGCAGAGAAACATCAGGGCAGACATGCTCAGCAGGAGGGGACAAGTCCTTCCTACAGAGTGGACTCTCAACCCGCATGTCTGTCGGAGCCTCTGGAAGTTGTGGGGCAGACCAGTAATAGACCTTTTTGCCTCCGGTCTAAACAAGAGGATCCCCAACTACTGCTCCCTAGTCCCGGACGAGGAAGCTGTTGCAGTGGACGCCTTCTTGATGGATTGGACGGGGCTGGACATGTATGCCTTTCCCCCGTTCAAGATCATCAATCTGGTTGTCAGGAAATTCGCTCTCCTCGATTCGGGACGAATGATCCTAGGGGCTCCATTCTGGCCTGCGAGGGAATGGTTCACCGAAGTGGTAGGGTTGCTGATGGACTTTCCAAGAAGACTCCCGGCAAGTCCAGATCTTCTCAGACAACCCCACTTCGAGAGATTTCACCAAAACCCCCTCGCTTTCAATCTGACTGCCTTCAGACTGTCGAGAAGCTCGTTAGATCTCGAGGCTTTTCGGCACAAGCGGCGAAAGCTATTGCCAGGGCAAGGAGGATCTCTTCACAAAGAGTCTACCAGTCAAAGTGGGAGACCTTTAGAGCTTGGTGCAGGAGGCGCAAGGTTTTCTCGTCCTCTACGTCTCTAAGCCAGATTGCAGACTTTCTTTTGTACCTCAGGCAGGATGCTAAGCTGGCTGTATCTACCATTAAAGGATACAGGAGCATGCTCTCAACCGTCTTTAGGCATAGAGGCTTAGAGTTATCTCAGAATAAGGACTTGCAGGACCTCATTAGGTCTTTTGAGACAACGAAGCAGGTGCACTTAAGACCCCCTTCTTGGAACCTGGATGTGGTGCTTAAGTTTCTGTGCTCCAGGAAGTTTGAGCCTATCTCGCAAGCTTCTCTGCGAGATGTGACTAAGAAAACCCTCTTCCTTTTGTCTCTAGCAACTGCCAGGAGGATCAGCGAGGTCCAGGCAATCGAGAAGCGTGTAGGCTTCACCCTAAATGGAGCGGTTTGTGCCTTAAGGTTCGACTTTCTCGCCAAGAATGAGAACCCTTCGAAACCCTGGCCCAGGACTTTTGAAGTCCCTAACCTCACGAATCTAGTAGGTCAGGAACAGGAAAGCCTCCTCTGCCCGGTTAGGGCTCTCAAGGCTTATTTGGCCCACACTAAGAGCGTGAGGGGTGCTTCCAACTCCTTATGGTGTTCGGTGAAGGATCCTCAAAAACCCCTGTCAAAGAACGCTTTGTCCTTTTTCCTGAGGGAAACTATTAGGGAAGCCCACCTCTTTTGTGAGGAAGAAAACTTCGCCCTGTTAAAAGTACAGGCTCACGAAGTAAGGGCCATTGCTGCTTCGCTGGCATACCGGAAAAATATGTCAGTTAAGCAGATCATGGACGCAACGTTCTGGAGGAGCAACTCTGTCTTCGCTTCTCATTACCTCAGAGAGGTAAGAGTGGACTATGACAAGTGTTATACCTTGGGCCCATACGTAGTTGCGGCTTCTGTATTAGGCAAAGGAGTTACTACCCCCACTCAACCTTAGTTTATGTACTTGTATATGGGTTTGTGTTTTATATGGTTGTCTGAGGTCCTCGTCTTGTGGTACGGTTCCCTCAGTCCAGATAGATAGTTTATATCTATTTCTGCAAGGTTAGATGGTTAGCTTTAGTAAGGTTGCAGGTTTTTTATATGGGAAGGTAGTTTTCTGAAGTCTAGTCAAGTTGTTGGTCCTACCCCTTTGACAGACTCGATTGAGTTGTTTGCAGCGTAGCAGGTCTACTCCTGGCTGAACACTCCTAAGGGAAAGCAACTCTAGAGGCAGTTACCTTTGAAGTCAGCTACATTAGCAGGTAATGAATCAAGGTGTTTGTTCTCCTACAACTCTTTTGTTGTTTCCCCAACTATGTTTTTCTGTCTGTTTCCCTCCTCCAAATGTGTGAATCAGCTATATATGTATATATATATATAACTGCCAGGTAAGTTCTATTCATAAAAATGGAGTTTTTATGATAAAACAAAGTTTTATGAATACTTACCTGGCAGTTATATATATATTTTAAAGCCCACCCACCTCCCCTCAGGAGACAGGTCGGGCAAAGATAATCTGAGGAACAGAAAACGGGAATGATTCCAAGTACCACCCTGTAAGGGTTGTTAACCATCTAACCACACAACCACCACAAGGCGGTTGCCGGGATTTTCGATTAAATTCTGCCGCAGTCGGAGACTCAGCTATATATATATAACTGCCAGGTAAGTATTCATAAAACTTTGTTTTATCATAAAAACTCCATATTTTTTCGTTTATTACATTTAAAACAACTCTCTCTCTCTCTCTCTCTCTCTCTCTCTCTCTCTCTCTCTCTCTCTCTCTCTCTCTCTCTCTCTCTCTCTCTCTCTCTCTCGTAAATTATCATTCGGTCATTAGCGGCAGTTTGTTATTTTGATTAAACCCCAAAAAAAAATAAAAGAAAAAAATTGTTTTCCTGCTTTGCTACGTATGTAGGATTTTATATAGATACGGTAAATAATATTTGTAATGACATATTTACTAAAAGCTTTTAATATCATTATTTATCACTTTCATCATGCGCGTTTAATGCCTTCGTTTGTTTATTACGATCGAAGATGGAGCGTACAGTAAACGAATGGAAGGTTTCCGTTTCAGGCGGCGTCATAAAGAAAAACATTATATAAATGGCATTCATTTCATATATTTGGAAGTCCTAAGAAAAATTAAGTAAAACATTGGTAATAACAAAATCAACATATAATCAATATAATCGATGCAAAAACTAACCTATACACAGATGTGTAAATACGTTTTTTCTTCATTATGATCAGAGATAAACGTAAACAAAACATTGGTTGTCATTTTTTATCGTGCTTTTTGGCGTGTTTAGGAAACGTATGATATAAAATTGCCTTTAATATTTGTGCCTGTTTTAGTTTAGGGTACTGTAGTACATGCATTAAGTGTTCTGTACATTAAAGGGTAGTTTGTTAACAGTACTACGTAAAGGGAAGGTTTTAAAAGTCTGAATATACATGTTAAATAAATACGTAAATATGGGTCCCTACTTCGCGGATTTTCAGCTATCGCGGTCGGGTTTGGAACCTATCTACCGCGATAAACGAGGGTTCACTGTATTATTTCCGGCGTAGCTGAAATGACGAACCATTAGAATTTTAACGAGGGTTTACTACCCCACCGCTAGTTAGCGGGGGGTAGGGAGGGTAGCTTGCTACCTGTGCTTGAGCTCACTTTGCTTAGAGGTAGGACTTCAATGGGGATAGGGGTGGCAGGCAAATTTGATTAAATAGCTAAGGTTTGTATAGTTAGGAAAAATACAAATTATCTACAAATTTGTCATTTGTTCCGTAACTGACATAAAAACCACGCTATTTAATAGGGGTGACACCCATTAGGAAGGGTGGAAAGTCCCGGCCAGTACTGGCTTTTGGCTTTGTCCGGGGACTCAGTATTTGAGTGTGTCAGCACGCAACAATAAGAAGTCCCTGCACCTCGCTAGAACCTTGCTACGCAAGGGCTGCGACCTACGTAAGCTGTGTATGAAGGTATAAAGTGTGACTCGTCCTAAGAAGTTGACCTGTAGTCCTTTAAATGGAAACTTAGGCTAGGACTCTCCCAATACCACCTCGTCAGGGTATGGGGACATGACAGTATTAGCTTTATACTAGGAACACAAGGAATCATGGTTTACCTGCAGTGGTTTGAGGTCAGCTGTGCAGAGAACCCAGGATGCTGCTTTCCCCAAGAGAGGGGAAGATGAAGAAAAGAATAGGGCCAGACAAACCTTTTCATTCATGCAGACTAAGACCGGGTTACAATGCCCTCAACCTTCTGCTACTTCTCCACTAAGGAGCCTGAGGTTTTAAACCAGCTGTTGTGCAGCCACCACAGGGCCGATAAAAAATGTATCGAGCCTCCTGTGGGTGACTTCTTGCAGGTAGTGAGCTGTGAAGATCGTCTGATGCTTCCACACCCCAGCTTGAAGAACCTGCGTCACTGAGAAATTTTTCTTGAAGGCCAGGGACGTAGCTACGCCCCTGACATCATGTGCTCTAGGGCAATGTGACGGAGGAGGGTCTGGATTCAGGGATAGATGAATCAACCTACGAATCCATGCCGAGATGGGGTTCTTGGTGACCCTCCTCTTAGTCCTCCCAGTGCTCACAAACAATGCCTGCACCTGGGGACGGACTGCAGCCGTTCTTTTGAGATATAGCCTCAGACTCCTTACTGGACACAGTAGGAGATGGTCTGGGTCATCTGTTGCCGAACGAAGACTCGAAATCTGGAAGGAGTTGAAGCGAGGGTCCGGCACCCCTGGATTCTGAGTCTTAGCAATAAACTCGGGGATGAATTTGAATGTTACCTTCCCCCATCCCCTTGAATGGTCGATGTCATATGAGATACCATGAAGTTCACCGATTCGCTTGGCCGAGGCCAAAGCTAGTAGGAACACCGTCTTCCAAGTTAAGTGGCGATCTGAAGCCTGGTGTAATGGTTCATAGGGAGGTCTCTTAAGAGACCTGAGAACTCGAACCACGTTCCATGGAGGAGGTCTCACATCCGACTGAGGGCAGGTAAGTTCATAACTACGTATGAGTAGGGAAATTTCCAGCGAGGATGAAATGTCCATTCCTTTGAGCCTGAAGGCTAGACTTAAGGCTGAGCGATAGCCTTTCACCGCCGAGACTGAAAGGCGCATTTCTTGTCGCAAATACACGAGGAACTCCGCTATTGCTGGAATAGGGGCATCGAGTGGAGAGATACCCCTTCCACGACACCAACCACAGAAGACTTTCCACTTTGCCTGGTAGATAGATGCGGATGACTTTCGCAGATGTCCAGCATCCTAATCGCAACTTGTTGCGAAAATCCTCTCTCAGCGAGGAGATGCTGGATAGTCTCCAGGCGTGAAGTTGTAGTGAAGCTACGGCTTTGTGGAAGATGTTGGCATGTGGTTGTCTGAGTAGCTCGTGTCGCGGAGGGAGTTCTCTCGGAAGTTCCGTTAGGAGTTGCAGAAGGTCCGGAAACCATTCTGCGTGATGCCATAGCGGAGCTATGAGGGTCATTGAATGATTGACCGATATTCTGGTCTTGTTGAGCACCCTCCTCATCAGACAGAATGGGGGAAAGGCGTACACGTCGATGTTGTCCCACCGTTGTTGGAAGGCATCTTGCCAGAGAGCCTTGGGATCCGGGACTGGGGAGCAGTACAGCGGAAGCTTGAAGTTCAACGCTGTCGCGAACAGATCCACAGTCGGGGAACCCCACAAAGTCAGGACTTTGTTGGCTACTAGATGATCCAAAGACCACTCGGTACTCACTATCTGCGTCGCTCTGCTCAGACTGTCAGCGAGCACATTCCTCTTGCCTGGAGTGAAACGTGCCGATAGTGGAATCGAGTGGACTTTGGTCCATCTCACTATCTCTACTGCGAGATGGGATAGCTGCTTCAAAAAGGTACCTCCTTGCTTGTTGATGTAAGCCACTGCTGTGGTGTTGTCGCTCATCACCACCACAGAGTGACCTGCCAGGTATTGTTGTAACTGTTGAAGGGCCAGGAAGACGGCCTTCATCTCTAGAAGATTTATATGGAGGCACTTTTCTGATTCTGACCACAGGCCTGAGGTCCTGTGGTGCAGAACGTGGGCCCCCCACCCTTTCTTTGAGGCATCTGAAAACAGCATCAAATCGGGGGGAGGACGAGAAGATCCACTCCTCTTCGTAGGTTCTCGTCTGTCACCCACCACTGGAGGTCCGTCCGTTCCGCAGGTCCCATAGGGATCATGACGTCCGGGGAATCGTAACCCTGATTCCACCGGGACTTGAGTCGCCACTGGAGAGCTCTCATCCTGAGGCGACCGTTGGGAACTAGATGAGCCAAAGATGAGAGGTGACCGAGGAGACGTAACCACGATTGGGCTGGAAGTTCTTCTCGTCTGAGGAAAGGGCTTGCGACCCTCCTCAGCCTTGCTATCCTGTCGTCTGATGGGAAGGCTTTGTGGAGATTGGTGTCTATGTTCATGCCTAGATATACCAGTCTTTGAGTGGGAACCAGAGAGGACTTCTCGAGATTTACCATGCTCTGGCCGGGTTCTCCCATACAGAGGAGAAATGAATGCGCAGCCCGAAGGTTCTCCCCCAAGTGTTGGGCAGTCTGCCCTTCCGAGTGAAGACACCTATCACCGCCTCCTGATCGTCTTGTTCTTCACCCATGGGGAGAGGCTCCATCAGAAGGAAAAGTGTTGATCGACCTTCCCTCTTGCCGAAGGACGTTAGACTTGTCCATGCCCCGCTCCAGTCCATCGGAGTACAGCTTTTCTAAGCTGAATGATTAGGATGGGAGGAGGTTGTCACCTTTTCTTCCACATCGTCATCGTGCCCGCCACTGACAGCGAAGGGCTCTGTGCTATGCTAGGCTAGTCTCTCATTAGACGTGGCCTACAGGTACTAAATCATCTGAGTTGGAACCCACCTCGCTGCTGTCGCTCAACCGCTCAGCCCCCTTTCCTCCCTTGCCCATTGGGGAGAGGAAGACGATGCGCTCTTCTCCTTCAGGAGACCAGGTGAGCAGGAGAGCCCCTCTCCTGGACGCACCAATAAAGGATTGTGCAACTCCATCTCGGTCTGAGAGGCCTCACGCAGCATTGTGCGCCTTACCTCCGATCGAAGAGGGAAGGAGAGCTTATTTGCTGGAGTCGAGTAAGCGCAATAACCCTTACGAGAGCAAAGCTCCTCAGCGTGTGAGTAAGACTTAGCACACCTTAGATCCCTACTCTAGGGAGAAGAAACAAGTTGAGGCAGGCGAGTGAGCCAGCTTGTCTCACCAACCGCCCTCCCTCACAGTCGTGGTCGGTTACCTTGTGAATGCTCACCTGAGAGAGGGAGGAGAGACACAAGACAGCTCTCACCTCCACTTCTCACTTGGCAAGCACGCTCCCACACCTGAGTGATATGGTATAAGTGCATGTGCTACGATGTACAGTATGACCATTCCTCACCTTGCCAGAACATATAGGAAGACTGTGTTCTTTCAGGAAGATTTGATCAACGCACTCACGTCACCTAGCGACAGTGATCTTATCATCGTCAACGTTTTCACGTAGAGTCCGCTCAACCAGAACGACTGACAGGTGGGCAATGGGTCCAGGACTTACAGCACGATTCGAAGTCTGCTCATCCTCTCCCTTTCCAGGGCATACCACCTAGGCCCAGGGAAGCCAAGGATAATGCTTAGTTTTATTAAAGTTGGTATCCCAGCCAACCCCTCACCAAAGTTTTCTTCCTTGAAGGTACCTCGTTAGGGGGTGACGGTCTAGCGGACCCGAGGCGATCTAGCATAGCTAAACAATTACTACCTCCTCCTCCTCCTGTCATCCAGAGGGCTTTAAGGTTTGAGGATTGCCTCAAAGCTAAGAATTCTGACATACAGGATCCAGCCTGGGAGAGGTTGGGCATGATTGCGATCATGACCAAGAGGAAGAGAAGGAACCTAGTGGCCGTCACCCCCCGACAGCAGGTACAATCCACCCTCATATGGGTAGGTGATCTAAATCCCCTACAGAGGTCTCTTTGACAGAGAACTGTAGGTGGCATATAGAAGCGGACCGAGAAGAACCCTCTGCTTCGCTAGCGAAGGTTTCTCCTCCTCCAGAAACATCTGAAGGCACGAAACCAATGGAAGAGGGCGGGAAGGAGGATTCCTCCCTATCGGACGAATTTGAAATTCGCCCAAGAGAGAGGAAGGACTCGAAGACGTTGCCCAAGAACTGACATCCTATGGATGAATGTCAGACTCGAGGGGAACGTTAATTGGTCCACTCCGCTCCTGTAAGACTGAGACATAACGGACTACCCCCCAGAGCCCACTTTTCAGCGTGAAGAAACCAAGTTGTTGACCTCCACCCACCTGGGCTACTATGGGTGCTAGCTTGGTAGAGGAAAATCCTTTTGACGATGGCTCTGAACACTCAGACGGAGCGCTGCCAGCTTTTTCCAGCCAGAAAATTTCTCCTTTAGAGCAAAAAGACTCAGACGGTATCTATTTACAGGTGGTCGCATGCATCAGGAAGGTTAGTTACCTGGAAGAGCCTAACGAGATTCCGGCCGAGGGCAAGGACACGGTGATGGATCAGTTTTCGGACGCGTTGAGACCTACCAAGTCTGAGGTAGCCCTTCCTTGGTCGAGGGGGGGGGTTAAGGCAGCGAAGAAAAGACCGTACTCTTAGGTTATAAGTACGTCACGCTTTCTTCGAGCTGTGGTTTCCTTTAAGCTTCTGCCTCCGCCATATGTAAGGCAGAGAAAGTACTATGAGGTGGTGGGAGACGACCTTTTTCCCCTTTCCACTCAATCCAGCCATTGTGTCTCTGACCCAAGGCTCATCTTTGTCCAAACTAGCAACTCTGCCAGTCCAGTTCTCTGCGCTGGACTCTGCCAATATGGAACGAGGTGCTAAATGTGCCTTGCAATCCGTCTCCAGGATGGACCATTGGTTGGGTATGGTCAGTTACCTCATGAAGAACGAGTACTTCTCTGCACCCAAGAGGAGAGAGACATTATTTGCCTTCTTACTCTTAGGTGCGAGGACCCTTGAATTCCTTACGTGGTCACCCAGTGGGTCAACTGGGCCCTGAGACGACGAAATGCTGTAGTCTCAAGATTCCAGAGGAAGGCTATAAAACTCCGGAATGCCCCCAACGAACGGTCCCTCCTTGTTCAATGGTAACGACATTCGGGAGGTCGCAAACCGATGGAGAAGAGTCAGTCAGGACACTCTTTTCAAACGAGTAGTTACCTAATGCATAATTAACCAACACCCCAGCAGCAGAGGCAACCATCTGCACCTCAAGGCCAAAGAAAGTGTGCACGAAAAAGCGGGCAACCCAACGGCAGGAATCTAGACGTACCTTTTGTCCCAGAGGAAATTATATCTCTTACCTATTGCTAGTCTAGTCCTACGACTAAACTGGACAAAGTTTGGGTTTTAATAGAATATTTAACATTTCAATAACTGAAATATGGACTTAGCTAAATAAAAAAGTTTAGTATTACTGGTGATTCCTTGTACAGTATCTCTATGAATTTCAGTATACATTCTAAATTTCGACCATTCTCCCACCTTGGTGTGTGTTAGAATTCATGCAGATAACTGTACCTAAACATTAACTAAAAGACAAAGGGTGATGTGTAGAATATAACACTATTAGGGAGAAATTTACTGAGATTGAGCATTGGAAATGAAAACCTATATTTTTTTATTTTTTTCAGTTAAAGCTACCATTTTAACTTCGCGCTAGACTAAATTCTTAAATGCAAATAATTCAACTCTACTCTATTTATGAAAAGCTAAATTTTCTAGTTCAGTGATCTGGTCGAACTGATATTATGATATTCAGTACCCCTGTGGCCGCAGGGGCATAAAAACAATTAGAATAGCGCCAACGTATCCCTGCGTGTCGTAAGAGGCGACTAAAAGGGACGGGACGAGGGCGCTGGGAACCCCCCCTCCTGTATTATAATCCTGTGAGACATCAAAGGGATGGAGCTGGGGGTAGAGTGACTGCTCCCCGCACTCTAGTTTTGGGGTGTTTGAATGTGCATGGATGTAAAGTAGTACGATAGAGAGTAAAATATGTGAGATTGGAAGTATGTTTAGGAATAAAAGGATGGATATATTGGCTTTGTGTGAGACAAAGATAAAATGGAAAGGTGAAATGATGTTTGGTGAAATATCTGGTAGAGTGTCTGGGATTGAAAGGGGAAGAGCAAGAGAAGGTGTGGCTTTATTGCTGAGTGAATGGATAACAGGTAAAGTAGTGGAATGGAAGGAGATATCGTCTAGGTTATTGTGGGTAAGGGTTAGGTTGGGTAGGGAATGTTGGGCTTTTGTCAGTGGGTATGGACCAGGTTGTGAGAAAAGCGAAGAAGAGCGGAATGAGTTCTGGAATGAATTAAATAGGTGTGTAGAAGGACTGGGTAGAAGGAATTATGTAGTTGTCATGGATGACTTAAATGCTAGAGTGGGCGCTGGAGGGGTAGAAGGTGTCATTGGGAAGTATGGCGTACCAGGTGAAAATGAGAGTGGTGAGAGACTGGTAGATATGAGTGTTGAGCAAGAGATGGTTATAAGTTCTAGCTTTTTCAAAAAGAAAGATAAAAAAGTATACATGGGTAAGAGTGGCAAATGGAAAGGTGGTAGAAAGGGCATTAATGGATTGTGTTGATAACTAAAAGAATGTTTGGAAAATTGAAAGACGTGCACGTGTTTAGGTGTATGGCTAACGGTATGTCTGATAATTTTTTGGTGGAAGGAAAATTAGTTGTAGCAAAAGAGTCGGGGAATAGAGCAGGTGGATGTAAAAGGGAGCTAGTGAGGGTTGCAGAGCTAATAAAACCAGGGGTAAAAAGTAAATATCAAGAAAGGTTGAAAATGGCATATGACAAAGTGAATGTAAGAGAAACTGGTAATTTAGAGGAGTGGAAGTTAGTAAAAGAAAATTTTGTTGGGATTGCAAATGATGTGTGGGGCAAGAAATTTGTTAGAGGCAGCATGAGGAAGGACAGTGAATGGTGGAATGAAGGAGTGAAGGTAAAAAGTGGAAGAGAAAAAGGGCTTTTGAAGAATGGCTGCAGAGTAATACTGTAGAGAAGTATGAAAGATATAGAGAGCAAAATGTGAAAGTAAAGCGCAAGGTAAGTGAGGCAAAGAGCGCAGCTGACCTGAGGTGGGGTCAGGGATTGGTTCATTCATATGAAGAGAATAAGAAGAAGTTTTGGAAAGAAGTGAAGAGAGTAAGGAAGGCTGGTTCAAGAATTGAATAGACAGTGAAAAATGTAAATGGAAGGTTGTTAAAAGAAGAGGAGGCAAGGTAAAGGTGGGCGAAGTATTTTGAAAGTTTACTGAATGTTGAGGATAATAGGGAGGGAGTGGGAAGGACTAGACACGTACGCCTTTCCCACATTCAAGATCCTAGACAGAGTCATGAAGTTCAGAGAATCGAACAACGCCCGCATTACCCTGATAGCTCCGTTTTGACCCATGAGACCCTGGATCACAGAAGTGATGGAGTGGCTAGTAGACACCCCCAGATCGTTACCTTGTCGGAACGATCTACTCAGACAGCCACACAGAGAGATACCATCAGAATCTCCTCGCTCTCAATCTAACTGCCTTTCGACTATCGAAAAACTGGCAAGAGCGAAGGGCTTTTCGAGGGAGGCTGCAAGAGCAATCGAGAGAGCGAGGACGACGTCCACAATCAAGGTGTACCAGTCCAAGTGGGATGTGTTCAGGGAATGGTGCAGAATTAACATTTCCTCTTCCAGTACCTCTCTAACTCAACTTTCAGATTTTCTGTTACATTTAAGAACACAAGAAAAACTAGCAGTATCAACCATCAAGGGATACCACAGCATGCTAGCTTCCGTCTTCCGTCACAGACATATTGACGTGTCAGGAGACAAGGATCTCTCGGACCTCATAAGGTCCTTTGAGACAGTTAAGAGGAAGGACAACCCAACCACCTCTTGGAATTTGGATGAGTCCTGATGTTTTTAACCTCGAGCAGGTTTGAACCTCTCGACAAGGCTTCGTGGAAGGATCTCACTAAGAAGACCCTATTCCTGATTGCATTGGCAACAGCCAAGAGGATAGGAGAATTGCAAACCTTTAGCAAAAATGTAGGCTTCAATGGAGAGAAAGCAGTCTGCTCTCTACAACTAAGTTTTCTCGCCAGAAACGAGAATCCTTCGCAGCCATGGCCCAGATCCTTTACCTTTCCAGGGTTAACTCATTTAGTAGGACGGGAAAAGGAAAGAGGCCTTTGTCCAGTGAGGGCCCTAAAATTTTATCTGCAGAGGACCAAAAACATGAGAGGGCAGGCAGATAACCTCTGGTGCTCGGTGAAGAGACCTTTGTTACCCTTTTCAAAGAATGCACTGGCATTCTTTATAAAGGATTTAATAAGGGAAGCTCACCAGAACTGTGATGAGAAAAGCTTCCCAATCCTCAAAGTCAAAGCACACGACGTAAGAGCTGTGGGGACTTCGATGGCTTATAGACACAACAAGTCTATGAGATCAATTTTGGAAGCGACATCCTGGCGAAGCAAGTCAATCTTCGCAGATTGTTACCTTAAGGAGGTACAGACCCAATATGAGGATTGTTGTTCCCTGGGTCCGTACGTTGCCTCCGGCGCCGTAGTTGGAGAGGATACTACTGCCTCTAACCTATAACCTTTTTTTTTATATACACTTGCTTTTTCTTGAACTTGATCTCACAGGTTTTCTGTGAAGGTTGTTGCAACCTTCCGCGGTCTGGGATGCAAGTCTAAGTTAGGTTTTATGGAGTGTGTTTCTAATGTGTTATTGGGTCAGGTGGTCAGATCATTGTCCATGGCTATGCCAGGATAGCCATGCAGGAAAACTATGAAGCCAGCTTCCTTATCAGGTAGGAACCAGATTATTGGTACAGCTAATTTGTAGCAATTAACCCTTTTACCCCCAGGCTATTTGGAAATTTCCAACCCTTAACCCCCATGGGGTTATTTTTTTTCAAGCACATTTTGCAGTATATTTTTTTAAATTGCTCTAACAGCCTTAATTTTTGTTGTAGAGAGGTCAGGTTGGTCTCATTCTCTTGAAAAATGCCGGAAGTTTCTCAAAAAATTATCAAAAATATGCAAAAAAAAAATTTTAAGAGCAGTTTTTTGCAAGGACATACCAGTACATCCAAGGGGGTAAATGGATGAGTTTTGTGAAAAGTACCAGTACGTCTTTTGGGGTAAAAGGGTTAATAATTATACGAATTCCCGATGGTGTTGTGGTTTTCTAACCCACCACCAATGGTGTCAATCAGCTATATATATGTAACTACCAGGGAAGTTACATATTTAAAGATGGTATTTTCATTTTAAAATAAATTTTTAAATACGCTTACCTGGTAGCTACATATATAAAAGGTCCCTCCCTCCTCCCCGCTGAAAACAGGGGCATGGAATTTCTGAGGACAAATGGGAATGGTTCCAGGTACCTGGATAGAGGGAGCACTGGTATGATCACCTGGCCACCTGTCGGCGATTGCCGCGAATTTTGAATTTCTGCCGTGAGCGCGACGAATCGGCGGGATAAAGCTATATATATATATGTAACTACCAGGTAGGTATGTTTAAAAATTTATTCTAAAAAAAAAATACCATTTTTTATAGTAAGAGAGAAAATGAGAGAAATTATATGATAAACTCTATTAATGATATTAACACACTTTTCCTTGAAGTTGGGATCTCTCCTACTTTAGAACACTGAAGGTGAGTTGGAAGTGAAAAATTTCTGGGTAGTTGGTGGAGGAGGATGACATTTTTGATGGCAAAGATGAAATTTTTCACCCCTGACTTGGACTGGGTGGAATATTCTTACACTTTTCAATTTCAAAGATCCTGAAGCAATTTTTCTGCAGTTTCACACCTTAAAAACTGTAAATGATTTATCTGTGTAGACAAAAACCATTGTTATCAGTGATCCAATGACCTATTCCAACCATGTCACTCCTTTCGCCCCTACCTTATAAGTACCATGACACCTCCACTTAATTGAGGATTAGACTTTTTGGAATGTATTTAGAAGATTGAAGAATATTATTGGCCCTTTGTTTTCCCACCCTTGAGATTACCTTTTGGCAGTATAAATCTGCAGTTTTCCTTTTGAAACTTTATGAGTAGATTGATTTGATAACTGAATTCTAATTTAAAGTTTATAGTTAGAGTTGCAGGCTTTTGTATTTCCTATGAGAGACTGAGTCAGACACCTATATTTGTTGCAAAACAATTCTTTTTCTATTTTACAAACCTACTAAACTCACTATTCTTTATAGCTTATGTATGTGTCAAAAGAGAATTAGGTTTTCCTTAACTGAATCCTAAGGCTTATCCCATACATGCACAGAAGAACAATTTTCTTGTTAAGAGTATTTGTGCACCTGGACATTAAAAGATCACAAATATTGGTTGATTACAGGTACTGAGTTTTCATTATAAAATCCCTTAATTACCATCTTAACAATATTGCAGCTGAAGATATCCTCAAGTCATACAAGATTCTTTCTGGAACTAAAGCACCATTGATCAGAAAGCGGCAACTAATGAGATCATTATTTGGGGACTATCGCAAGAAAATGGCCGATGAGGAAAAGAAAGTCAAAATAGGTGAAGTTTTTATTTTATGCTATTATTACCTGATGTTTATGTTTACGTAAATTGTAATTTTTTGTTCATATGGATATACAGCACCTTGTGGAATTTATATCAATCTTTAATGATCCTGGGTTTTATTTTCAATAAACTATTATCATACCTGAGATTTTATTAACAAACTATATTTTATTTTTCAGCTCCACCATCTCTAAAAACTACTTCTGCTCCAAATAAATCAAAATATTTAAGGCAGAAAGTGAAGTCAGACACTGATACAACAATTAAAACTGAAAGTTGTGAAGCAGGTGTGAGTAGCTTGGATGAAAATAAAAGTTGTGATTCTGAAGAAAAAGAAAAATATATATCTAGTACTTTAGATTTTAATAGTGAAAGTGGAAAAACATTTCGGTTTAATTTTTCTCTTCCTGATTAATGTAAACACATAAAGTAATTAGGTTTGCTTTCTACTTATTAAAAAGATGTCTTGGTTTCGATCAATTGACACATTTAATTCCCCTGATCATTTAAATGTCATGTATGGAAAAGCATAAAATAAAGGTTTATACAATTATATGAATTTGTATTGTTTTCTTTCATTAGGTAAACCCTGTGCCATATTGCCATACAAAATACTGTAGGTAGAAAAGATACTGTTTATGTTTACAAATTCTATTTCATTCCTATCTTCTTCTTCCCAGCTGGTTCCCATTTTTATATGGGGTCGCCGTTGCGGATGAGCCGTTTCCATCTTTTTCTATTCTGTGCCTCTGCCTCATCAATCCCCTTCTGTAGGTCTCCTCTCACACAGTCCCTCCATCTCTTTCTTGGTCTCCCTCTTCTTCTTCTTCCCTGAACCTCCATCTCCATAGTATGTCTCCCAACGTGGTCCTCATCTCTCCTCATCAGGTGTCCATACCATCTCAGCCTCCCTTCATGCACTTTGATATTTCCACCACCTTTGTCGACCCCCTTATGTAGTCATTTCTTATTCGATCCTCTCTTGTCACCCCAGACATCCACTTAAGCATTCTCATTTCTGCCACATCCATCTTCTTCTCCTTTTGTCTTCCTCATGCTTGCTGTTTCCGTTCCATACAGCATTGTTGTTCTTACCACTGTCTTATGAAATTTTCCTTTTAACCTCAGTGGTATTTTTTTGTCACAAAGAATTCGTGAGGCTGTTCTCCAGTTGCTCCAGCCTGCCTGTACCCGATGTTTAACTTCATCTTCCATACCTCCTCCAGCGTTAACAAAGGATTCCAAATACTTAAGCTTATCAACTCTCTTTATCTGTTCTCCCCCAAGATGAATACTTTCTCTATCATCCCCCTCACTGGTGGTACACATATATTCTGTCTTAGATGTACTTATTCTCATTCCTCTGTCCTCCAGTACTTGCCTCCACCTTTCCAATTTCATTTCCAGATCTTCCCTGCTCTCTGCGCACAGAACAATATCATCTGCATACAATATGTTCCATGGTACTGCCTCCCTTACCTATTAAAACGTCCATCACTATGTTAAAGATAAATGGGCTCAGAGCTGACCCTTGGTGTAATCCTACTCTCACCTCAAAACCCTCTGTCTCCCCAGCACTGCTCCTCACCCTAGTAAATACACTACGGTACATCTCTTGTATCAGTCGAACGTACTTCTCTGGCACCCTCCTCTCCCTCAGACTCCTCCATACCTTTTGTCTTGGGACTCGGTCATAAGCCTTTTCAAGGTCAATGAATACCACATGCAGGTCTCTTTGCTTTTCCCAGAATTTCTCCATTAGTTGCCTCAGACAAAACACACCATCTGTAGTTCCCCTCCCCTTCATGAATCCCATCTGCTCTTTACCTATTTCTACTTCTTCTCTTAGTCTGGCATCTATCATCCTTTCCAGTATCTTCAAAGTGTGGGACATCAATTTAATACCTCTGTAATTCCCACACTCTTGGACATCACCTTTCCCTTTGAAGATTGGGATCAATATACTTCCACACCACTCATTTGGTATCTTTTCCTGCTCAAAAATCTTTATCATGAGATCGTACAGTATATCCACTCTTTCATCTCCTAAGGCTTTCCATGCCTCTACAGGAATCATGTCTGGTCCAGTTGCCCTCCCATTCTTCTTCTTCCTCAGTGCATTTATTACCTCTTGCCTAGAGAAACTTATTACCATGCCAAAATTCACCAGTCCATCCTCTCTTAATAATCTATCATTTTCTTCATTTAACAGCTATTCAAAATATTCTTTCCATCTCTTTACAATGTCTTCCTCCTTTCTAAGTACTACACGATCTTGATCTTTTATTTATTTCTATTTCATTCCTATAAGGATACAAACTTCTGAATCATTCAAATGGGTTACTCCTAGTTCCATTTTCTATGACCAGACAATAATAAAAGAAAGAGGGTTAGATTGCATCATAATTTGTTACCTAGCAACTTCACTGCTAGGTAGTGTTATGTGTTGCTGCATGGTAGGCCACACTTCTATCCTGGTTGCTATTAGGATCACAACTTACATCATCCACATTGAATTACCCGTATAGTACATAGTGCATTGTGTCTTTTTTTTTTTATCAATGTCACTAATTGTGCTTATCATTATTGTTGCTACGATTGTGCTTACCAATGGCTAGTGCATCTAGTGTCATGCGATCTTGACCTGGCCATGGTAAACAATGTTCTGTGGAATCTGCATGTGAGTATAGTAATACCTTGAGATACGAGCTTAATGCATTCCGGGACTCGAGCTCGTATGTCAATTTACTTGTATCTCAGATCAAAATTTCCCATATAAAATAACTAAAAAAAAAATTAATTCATTCCCACCCTCTGAAAAAACACCTAAAAACATTATTTGTTCCGTAACTGGAATACAAACCTCGCTATTTATTAGGGGTTATACTTTCGGCAGAGCTGAAATGATGAGCCATTAAAATTTAGCGAGGGTTAACTACCCACACCGCTAGTCAGCGGGGGGGGGGGGGGGGTTTGCTTGCTACCACTCCCGTTCACACACTTGTGATTTACCTCACTTTACTTTTGGCTCGGATGGAGAGCGGTTGTTTCCGCTCTCCCTCCTCGCCTATTCTGGACTGCCATTAATTTTCGTCTTTTAACCTACTTTTTCTTATACATGTATATACAGGTAATGCTCGACTTACGACCTATGCGACTTATGACGGTTCGACTTTACGACGATTTTTTTCAGGGTGATAACGTCACAAGTCCATCGGAAATAGGAGGAATATTTCCTTGTTTAAAAATAAACTAATTTATCCTGCTAAATTATTATTTTCTTTTATTGTTAATATTCAGTATCTATTTTCAGTAAAAAATACATTAAGAAAAGTTTTAATATCTGTCGAGCTCATATTATATGTACAGTGACGTCACATCACCAGTGGAAAGCGACTGGGCAATACAGTGATTTCCTTCCAATAGACTAACGATTAATGTTAGTATTCCCATTATTGAAATATTAAGTAACGATACAAAGTATATTGTGGGTCTGTATCGGTTATCATGAGTACTGCGTACCATAAATTTGACTGTTCGCTAGTTTTATTAAATCACTGGTAATATATCGATGTTTAGCTAAAGAAAGTATACTAAAAGGACAAATATTTTCTTGAAAATAATATATTTCCTTTTACATTATAAAAATTAAATACTTTTGCTTTGTAAGTTAGTATTTTCTTTTCATTTCTTGCAAGAAAAAAGAAAATGAATTTACATATTTTGCTAGTCATTCTTCGTAGCGTTTACGTCATGTGTCTCGTGACGTCATGTATCTGGCGGAAGTGCGCTGACAAACCGAATGATTTCCTTTCATTGTGTTACTGAGTAATCTTATTACAGCATTCCCATCATCGAAACACCGAGTAACGATATCAAGTGTTTGAGTGGTCTTTATCATTAGTTATGAGATTAGTACAACTTACCGTAAATTTAAGAAAAAAGTCTGATGACATCATATTTCTGGCGGAAGGCAAAAGGCAAATCAAGTGATTTCCTTCCAATGCGTTACTATTCCCATAATCGAAACATCGAATAATGATATAAAGATTTTTGATAATTTTCAAAGAAATATGAAGATTTAACTGAATTACAAATCAAAATACGGAGAGAGAGAGAGAGAGGTGCATATTCCTTTTATAACTAATAATGAGGTCTATAAACGAAATGTATGGAGAATGTGATACCCTATAACATATTGGCGCTGATATGATATTCATTATGAAGAGATTTCGAACGTCAAGAAAATTATATAAATCAGTGTTATTCGTACTATATGTGCGCATAATTGTAATACGGCAGCATGACCTTGAGATCAGCTGATGCCAACCGAAAGTAAATAAAAAGTATTTTTTGGGCTCCAGCCATGTCGTCCTGATGGAAGGTTCCTATTACAGTAGTAGCTTCCAAGGGATATTTGAACTACAGCAATATTCCCAGAGAATTTACCTTTAGGTCTCCAGAATTCTAACTCCTGGCGCGAATATCCTTAAAATTCCTCTTAAGGATATTGCATAAATCAGCGGACGTATATCTTGATACGACACATAGCCATCTTCACCCCGAATAGCTTTTTCGCCTCGAGGGGGAAGAGTGGCAAATTAGAAGGGGAGATGTTATCAAGGTTACCCTTCCTCCCATACTACTATTGAGTATCTAGATGGCGCCATATCCAAGATGGCGGTTATTCCTATTTTTATAGCGAATTCGCACGATGGTGTTCCCTGTTGATCTAACATTTTTGATTGATTTTCTGAGGATTATTAGGCAATATCCAACTTCTTTTGCCTTTGGAAGGTTGAGTATTGATTCTTTACAGTGTATAATTTTTAGCTCCTGCTTCACAGTGAAATTAGAGTAATTTATTTGTGTTAAGGAGCTAGGCCTGTTACCGGAGGCGCCATGGGCGCTATCGTTCGTTATGCATATGTTGTTTAGTTAGCAGAATGATTTCCCGGTTGTAATAGCATTAGTAATTTATGAAAGCTATTTAGGCATTATTATACTAGTAAAGATATATATTTTATGCATAATTTCCTCTTCCTTTGTCGATCGTGTACGTTAGAGTTTCGGCGATTTAGGTAACCGAGATTCGTCTTGCCTAGGCCATCTAGCTTAGGTGATGTAGTATACTTTCAGACATTATCCCCGTTTACCCTTGTGTATCGTTTTATCGATTCAACAGGAGATAGTACATCTCCTAGAATCATATAACTCGATACTTATCTCTTGTGGAGAATTAAGGGTAATCCCTCCTTCTCTCTGAGTGCCACCGCAGGCGGCAACCCTTTCTGGTCTTGCCGTAGAGTAGTTCACTCTGGCTAGACTAGGCTAGGGTTTTCTGTCTCCCACCTTTGCCGGCGAGAGCCCGGCTTTGGTTTTCGACAGAACCTCAGAGTATTCTGTCTTTCTGCCGGCAGCAGAGCTACAGGGTGAGTAGTCACTCCCCTGCCGGCATAGGAGGCTAAGCCTCCCTAGGTCGCACCTGAAGTGGTAGTATGAAGCCGCCACCTTCTCCCCTGCGGTCTAGAAGACTAGTCCTGTGTTGGCAGATCCTAGGCTGAAGAATAGACATTCTTCTGCTGCCTAGGACTGCGCCGACACTGAAACGATGTTTTTCCTATGTTGAGAAGCGCCTCTTAACACCACTTCGGCAGACCCTAGGCTGAAGAATTAGATATTCTTCTGCCGCCTAAGATGGCGCCGATATCGAAACAAAGTTTCTTCCTTGTGTGGTAGGGGCGGCAATCTTGCCGCCTTCTTTCACACTTTATATAGAACCCTTTTCCCTGCCCCCTCTGTCCTTTAGCGATGACTTAGCCATCGCATTCCTTGTGGCCGTCGTCCTGCAATCTCACCGCTTCCCGGATGGGTTTGCGGGACCGGCCGGGCTCCTACATAAGCAGCTGTTTAGCCACTCAGTCTTTCCCTTATGGACATAAGGATCCGGGAAGGTTGTGCCGGCTATGGCGCCTGCCGGTGGGAGACCCCTCTGCCGCTGAAGGCTCTTCAGTCCTCCCTTGGACTGCCATCCACAGTCCTGTAACTGGCAATGCCGGCAACGGACTTTGCGGCTGGATGGGAACTTGAATGATGCATTCTCCCCTTCCATTTGAACCTTCTTTCTGGAGGAAGGCAGTAAGATTATATACTTACATCCTTATTTACTGTAAACATACGTTGTAATAAGGCAGCCATTCACTCCATGCTTTCTCTCTCTCTATCTGCTAGTGCCGTCAGGTACTAACCCAGCCGGCAGCATGCCGGCTGGGCCGGTGCCATCAGGTACTTACTCAGTCGGCGGCATGCCAACTGTACCAGTGCCGCCAGGTACTAACTAGCCTTCAATACTCTGATTAGAAATCAGCTTACAATTTACCCTACAATATTAAACAGATTTTGAGTGAAGCAAAAAATCTATTTCTGGGTTCAACCTGTGTCGCTCCGTGAAATGCTCCTTAAAGCCCCATTTCTAAGGTATAAATACTGCTAAATATACCAGAGAAAAAAGTTGCAGGGAATACCAGGAATATACCCAACTCACTCACCCTTATAGGGTGTCTGTATAAAAACTGGGGCGAGTGAAACCACTACCAGAGGTCCCTTCCCAATTAGACTTCTCCCTCCTCAACATTCCCCGTTACTAAGAGGTGTCGTTCTCTACAGCCACTGCCCATCTTTCTTCCATCATTACTTCTAAGCACCCGTGAACGTTTGGATGTGTTTTTCGTAGCTCTGTGTTATTTTGTGTTTTTGAAGATGTCAGGCGTTTTGGAGATCCCTGCTCCCAAGTTGAGTATTATATTTGTCTGTTTGAGATTTCTAGGTAGCGACACACGTTTATTTAATAACCTTGTTGATTTTTCTCTCAGCCGCTTTGTTGATTATGGGTGTGTATGCGGCCATTTGGTGTTGCTTCCTCAGGATCTCTTGTTTTGTAAGACTTTTTATTTGTTCCTTATACTAATTGTAGTCTTATTTTTGTGTTCTGGACATCTAATTCAATATTTTGGCATGTTTTTGTGTTTAATTTAGGCTATTTGGGGAGTGTTAGTTAGCGGCTTCGGCCGGTAGCCTTTCATGCAAGAATTTATAGTTTTTTAGTTTTTACGGGGAATCGGAACGCGTTTTAATTAATTTTAGTCCTGCCTGACCAGATCGGTATTTTACCCGATTTTGGAGGGCTAGTTTTTGTTTAAAATGGTATAGTTTCCTCTCCAAGTTGGCATCTACCCGATTTTGGAAGGTTTGGCTATTAATTCCTTTTACGCCGTGTTCCTTTTTCCCCCCATTTTACTCAGTGTGCCGATTTAGCTTATTTAATTGAATTTCATTGTTTTTTATTGTTTTTATTTGTTTTTCACGTCAGCCATTATATGTTGTTTTTGTTTGCGTGCTTCGCATCAGGTCTTCCTTTGTGTTTTGGAGGGTAGTACCACCCCCTTCGATCACAGTGGTCACCTGATTTCGAGCCAGTCTCCCCCCCCCCCCATTGGTGTCCTCTCCCCCTTTACACCTTTCGCCACTCTCTACATAGGGGGGTAGGCTTGAGTCACATGCTTTTAGAAAATGGGAAGTCACCCGAGGTGGGGGCTGGCTCTTTTGCTCAGTGCATCATCGCGGGTAGCGCTCTCTCCTTGTTTCGTCTTGGTTGGCCACCAGGCGTGCAGGACTGAGTATGCGCCTCGCCTTGCGGCTCCCCCCCTCCCCCTCCTCCCCTCTCTTGGGTTATCCATCCTTGTTATCCGACTGTTCCGGAGGCCCGGGATATTTTGTTAATCGTATCTACTAATGGTAGTTATGTTTCTTTGATCGGATTCATACATCCTACTCTGTTCTGATACCTTTATCCTATATTTGTTTACGTAATTTTATGGATGGTTGGTTCGAGAGACAGAGGGGCTGCGATGGAGATTATAGTGTATGTTAGAGTTAATACATAGCATTTGTTTTTGGCGACGCATGTCTTCCGGCACTACATTAATTACGTAGCATTGGGTTTTTGCACCGGATTTACGTATGTTTTCCGGCGCCACATTGGTATCTATTTTCGCCTTTTCTGTTATTAGGTTTAAAGTAGTTCATTTAATTTCATGCATTCCGGAGTCTACGGATTTCGATGGTTGTTTCTAGTCTGCTTGTCACTTCTTGCTTACGCTCCCCATCCCGGTGGGTATCCCGTGTGCTGAGAAACTCATAATAAAGACTACCTTTTCATGACAGAGGGGCAACATGTTTTTTGAATGCTATTACGTATTATTTCCTTTAGCTTAAGCACGCATGATTTTCTCCTGGGTGTCACGGCGGGATTTAATTTCTTTAGTAATTCGCCAGGGTTCCCGGCACAAGTTAATTTTATATTCATATACCAAATTATCTTACTCGGCTGTCTCCCTCCCCCTGTAGTCACCTCGGTGAAATTCTTACTCGCCGCACCCTAACCTCGGGAAGTAGGCTTCAGTTAAACACTAGTGAGAGAAGGAGACAGCTGAGAGAGAAAGATAGCTCTCACGATCTGTGAGTTGATGCAAATAGCGCTCTCTCCTCGGTTAGTCATGGATGGCCACCAGTCAAGCCGGACTGAGTATGAGCCTTGCTACGTACCGCGTATCTATCTATTCCCGGAATTCCATCTTCGATATTCTTCCACCCCGTGAGGGCCGGGATGACTTGAAATTGTATCCATGAGATAGTTACTATGTTTCTTCGATCAGATTCAGATAAATTTTTACCCTGTTCTGATCCCGTAGGTTGATCCCTTATATAAGAGAATATTTACGGTATGATTGTTCTGGGAAGAGGGTTACAGACGGAGCTTTGTAGTTCTTGAATTTATATTGTTACGGGCCGGATTTACAACAGTGGGAATTCATACTTCCAACCAGGTACTCTGGCAACAGTATTGGTGTCCCTAATTCTGATTTCCTTGTATCTCCTTGTTCCAAACCTTTCTTCATCAATACGTACATCCTACTCCTGTAGGGGTAGGGAAGATTGAGAGAAGTTTCATAGTAGAATTTTTCTCTCTGGAGATGGCAGACTGGTCCAAGATTAATCCAGCCACCATTTCTACCAGTTTCAAACCTTTGTAATGGCAATACTTTGGATGACAGGAGATGGTGGAAGAAGGAAAACAGAATATTAGGGTACCATTGTAAAACGTAAGAAAGAATACGACTCTGCTGAGCTTTACACGGCGGATTTAACTTATATATGTCACCAGTTTTTGTGCCGAAATCAAGCATGATACTCATGTATCAAATTGACATACAGGTGGTACGCTGTCAGGAGACAGCATGCACTGCTGAGCTGCAGCAGTCGTGTGGGCATGAGGTCTGCCGATCTCATGCCGGGTGCCATGCTCAGTGACCTCTTAAGGTAAACATATGAGGTAGGCCCTACCCAAAGCAGGCAAGCCTTTTAGGCTACCCAAACCACTCCCAACCAGACCATCATCAGCTTCTAAGCTACTGACGGACTCAGCAGGGACTAATCCTCCACATCAGGGGTCAAGAGCAAGAAGCTCAAAGGGGCAGACGTCGGAACTTGATTTCGATCCGGTGGCCTTCTCGAGCCAGCTCATGGAGAGCTTGAGTAGTGTAGTCCAGTCCCAGTTTGGTCCAATTGCCGATCGCCTGCAGTCTATGGACGATTTGGGCCAGGGACTGCAAAATCAGGAAAATCTGATAGAAAATCCTTGCGGTCCGGACTACCACAACAACGGTAGTTTGTGGTTCTGGACGCGTCAAAGCTCCCGGCGATCGTTTAGAATGACCCGTGGCGATTGGCTCTTCATGCCCCGTTCTCAGAGGGCATGTTGACAATAGCAGGACATGGTCCCCATCCGGTAGAAGATTTTGAATGATATCCGCCGGGTTTACAATTCACCTTCCCTTGATACGAGCGCCCGTCAGTGGAAGAGCTAATAAGGGTAGACAAGGTTCCCAAGGAAACCGTTATCTAGCCAAAAGAGCAAGCTCGGTCCGCCTGGGTCCGGACTCTAAATGAGTGGGAATTTGTCAATACCATGTTAACCCCTCATAAGGGTACGTACACTATATTCGAGGTGGACGGGCAAACCACGACACCATGTACCACCAAGGTAGTAGGGTAGTAGGCCTTACCTTACAGGCGGATATGGAAGGCAAGCCCATGCCGCAACTAAGGAATACGGAACTATCTTCCCTGTTGTTCCTGGGAAACCAAGAATGCTGGATCGATGCACCAGCTACTTTCACGGCAGGGTCATTGAACTAGGACTGTGCCACCACACAGTTTAGTGAACGACTCCCCGGACTTCCAGACTCTGATTAAAATAGAATACGGTGCAAGAACCAGGCTGGGACACACAATTATAATACAGCTGAATTTTTGGTTCCGGTAATAGCTCCAATAACTGAATGAATATACAGTGAAGGATTCCTTTTCATTTGCTAAAGAAATTTCTAACTTAAACTTGGGAAAATGTACACTGGCAAGCTTTGACGTGGAGTCTCTTTCACTAATATTCCTTTGACTGAGACAATAGATATCTGCGTGGAAGGGCTGTTTGGAGCCGAAGAACAAGTGAATGGCTTTACAAGAAAGGAGATGAAGGAACTGCTGGGATTGTCTGCTAAGGATTGTTTGTTTTCATTTGATAAAAAAGTTTTATGTACAGGTGATGGTTGTGCTATGGGTAGCCCTATGGGGCCTAGTCTCGCAAATGCCTTTCTTGCCTATTATGAAAACATCTGGTTAAATAAATGCCCTGCTGATTTTAAACCTCTTTTTTATTGACGGTATGTCGACGACACGTTTTTATTATTTCGTAGCCCATGTCATGTCCAATTGTTTTTTAAACTATTTGAATTCCAAACACCAAAATATAAATTTTACTAGTGAAGTGGAAATGGATGGTAACATATCTTTCCTTGACATCAACATTCATAAATTTGTTACTGGGTTTAACACATCTGTCTACAGGAAACCAAATTTCACAGGCTTATGCACTAAATTCTCTTCTTTTATTCCTATACAATATGAGAGAAATCTTGTCTGTACTCTCACTTATAGAGCGTTTAACCTTTGCTCTAATTGCCTAAACATTCATAAGGAACTGATGTATATTAAAAAATTACTTTACAACAATGGATTCCCGTATAATTTTACTGATACTTATATAGGGAAAACACTAAGCAAACTCACACTACCACCATGTGAAAAGAAACCGATTGCTCCTCGGAAAAATATCTTCTTTTCTATTCCATATCTGGGGTCCCACAGTTTTAAAATAAGAAATCATTGCAATAGAATTGTGTGAATTTTATCCTCGGGTATTACAGATCGTGTTTTCCCCCTCAAATACTATGAGCAAATATTTCAAATTTAAAGACCGGGTCTCATGATCTTTGTTCGGGTGTCATATACAAATATAAGTGTGATCGCTGTAATGCATCATATATTGGAAAAAGTGAAAGACATTACCATGCAAGATTGTCTGAGCACTTCGGTCGTTCACCTAGAACGGGTAATTATATGGCAAAACCACCCGATTCAGCCATCAGAGACCATTCCCTAAGTGAGGACCACCCAATGTCCAAGAAGAATTTTTCCATCTTAGCCACTTCTGAGAGTAACCTCGACTTAGTAATAATGGAGGCAATATTCCAACACAAACTGAAACCAAACCTGGGCAGGGCAATGTATAGATTAAATTGTGTTTAATTTTATTTCATGTGAATTTATAGCGCTGGCGCTTTCATCTTTTACTGTGTATTAAGATTGATTTTATAGTTTTATGTTATTTTCTTATTTTAATTCCATAAAGTTTTTGTACGTTCATTTTAAATTTTCTGGTTTAAATATTTATCATACTATGTTTTAACTTATACAATGTATTCTATTTTAGGCTCTGATGATGGAAATAGATTTTCTGAAAGCTCAGCAATAAACTTGTATATCATAACCTTGGTACTATTATTCATAATGAAACTGCTTTCCACGGAATAAATCAATAGCTGATATGTACTGTACATATATATATATATATATATACATATATATATATATATATATAATATATATATATATACATATATATATATATATATACAGATATATATATATATATATACAATATATATATATATATATACAGATATATATATATATATATATATGTATATATACAGATATATATATATATATACAGATATATATATATATATATATATATATATACATATATATATATATATATATATACAGATATATATATATATATATATATATTTTTTTTTAAATATTAAACTTGGCCGGTGAATATATAATAGCTGACGTCTCCGACGGCTCGACAGATTCCAAAAACTCGCGAGCGATCGCCGTGAAGGTTGCGGGTGTGACCACCAGCGCCGACTATCGGCCAGATACGCATATACTTGTCAATTTCTCCAGTTCTTCTCTGTCGGTCTTGTCGACAAGTTGGTTCCGCTCGCTTTATGACCTCGAGTTTTCGACCGAATTGGTGAAGTACTTGGTTTTGGTTTTATTGCTTTCGCCGTGTTGGATTATTCAATACTATCTTCAAAAGAAATGCTTTTGAAAGGAGAGGAAAAGTGTTTTGCCCTTGCTTTTTTTTTTTTTTTTTAATCTCTGGTTTTTTCCATAGAGAAAAGATGGCCGACCCTTCCCTCAGTGTACGGAAGTGTGTTAAAGGCTTTTAGTAATTATTTTATCACTTTATAAATTATTGTTGATATTTATAGATTTACCTCTATATATTTTATATTTTATATCTCACCCGCCTTTATTAGGCCTCTTCGATTAGCTTTCCATTTATACTAAACATCAAGATAAATTTTGTGTTTTTGTTTATATGCGGCCGTTACCTATTCTTTGTAGGCGGTCCTAACTTGGAAAACGAAGTTAAACAACGTTGAGCCCATTCAATTTTTATTTTAGTTTAGTTTAAAACAGTTGCTCTGTAAGAGTGATTAAATGAATATTTTTTAGAAAATATTTTAAGAAATATATTCTTTGAATAGTCTTCGTGCTGTTTTTTCAAAGATGAACTAACGTTTGGTTTATTTATGCTACGCAGTTTGCGCTCTATCGTTACGATAGAGAAAGAGAGAATCACGGTTTCACTTTGCAGAAAGAGTAAATCGATTTTGACGTTTTGTTCATTCTTCTTTCAAACTGAAGTGTTTTAGATACTAATTTAAAGGAACTTGTTAATTTTCAATTTCTTAGTCCTTTCAGTTTTTTCCTTTAGTCAAATAACCTGTTATTGACGAAGGGTGAGTGGGCCATTCTCTTGTGAGTGACAAGAGAGAGAGAGAGAGAGAGAGACGGAGAGAGAGAGAGAACGATCCGATCTTTATTCTCGTCCCAAGTCTCTGTACAAGGAGTTTGGGAGCGAGTAACGTTGTTCTCGATTCAGTTTTTTTTTTACTCTCGTCCCAAGTCTCTGTACGGGGAGAGAGGATAAAACGTTTTAGTTTTTATCCTCGTCCCGAGGCACTGTACGGTGAGAGATTGAAAACGTAGTCCTTAGTGAACTAGTGTTTAGTCTCCTCCCCAGTCACTGATCTTTTTAACTTTGTATATTTCCGTTTTATTCGATATATATGTATATGTTTATTGATTTTTGCATGTGTGTTTCATTTTGTACTAATGTGCTTACATTATACGACTCATTTCGCAATTCTAACCTTTTGATGTAAGGGAGAATTGCGTGCTTCAGGTAGAAATCAGTTTTATTCATGTCTAATGTAAAATTATTGAAAAATACGATATCAGTGAAGTAAGTGCAAAAAACATGTTCTGTGTTGCGGAGGGTTCGTTTGTTCGTGCTTGTCACTTGCCTAGTCCGAGACCTCTTTCAGGCTCCCCTGCACCAGGGAGAAGGAATGTCGTAGGACCTAAGGGAGTGAGGAGTGTAAACCAACGAACAGACGTTCCCTCATAGGTATCAGACGTTGCTCGGCAAGCACGTCCTTGCCATAAGACAGGAGAGACGAAGTTTCTCCTCGTCTTCCGATGATTCGTCTCTTTAAAAGCCTCGGCGTAAAGTTTCGAGACGGTTGAAACGTTTATTAGCTCCTTCAGAACAAGTTCAACGTCCTAGCTGTAGTCATAATAAGAGTCCCGTTCATAGCGATGACGTTCATGTACAGACGTTTCTGCCACAGACTCGACGTGACGTTGAGCGGTAGACACCGTAGACACAACGTGACATCGAGTGTCAGTCACCGTAGTCTCGATATAGCATCGATCAGCAGTCACTGCTGTTTACTACGTGACGTTTGAACGTCAGCCACTGCAGTCACAGGTTGATCCGAAGTTAGATATGCTGTTAAAGCTTTCTTCTTCAATAGAAGCTTTCGATCCTGTTCCTGTGCGAAAGGATCCTTTGCTTTTTGTATGTCACGGTTCTGGGATACGTGATTCGGGTCTTCAACCTTCTAGACAAGCTTTGTTACGCCACGCTGACGTTATCTCTAGTGACAGCTTTGCTGTTAAGCGAGATGCGGAGCATAAATCTCGATGTAACTTTGATCGCTTTGAACGTCAGCCACCGCAGTCACAGCGTGACGTTGAGATGCAGACACCGCAGACACGACGTGACGTTGAGCGGTAGACACCGTAGACATGACGTGACGTCGAGGGTCAGTCATCGTAGTCACGATATAGCATCGAACAGCAGTCACCGCTGTTACTACGGGACGTTTGAACGTCAGTTACTTCTGTCACGACGTGTAGTAGAATAACATTCTCTGCAGTCACAACATGACATCGACCCTCCAACTTTAACTTCTGTTCATATACAAGTTGATGTAGCCTGTCAGGCTTTTCCTTCACGTCATTCTGAATATAAATCTCCTTCTCGCAAGACTTTAGATTTATCAGATGAAGTGCCTTCTGAAGAAGTTGATGACCCCCTTTCAACTAATGTACCTTTGGGGAGTCATTCAGAAGAGGAGTAACCTAGGGTGGTCCAACAATCCTTTGTATTTTAATTATGAATTTCTTTAGTGAAATTTTGTCCTAGTCTTTCTTCGACGCCTACTTTTACGAAGTCAGTTCTCTCTTGTTCTTCCAAGAGGGCCATGCTCTTACTGGGAGACTGGTTGGAATCCAGGAGAAGTTTAGGAAAGTCTGCGTTTGCTTTTCCTCCTTCTTAATTAGCTTCTCGCTCGGGCGTCTGGTGTGACACAGGAGAAGCTCGAGGAGAAGTTCTCGGCTTGGGAGTACCTGCCTCTGCCCAGGGAGACTTCTTGAGCCTTGCGGACTTTCCTCGTCGTCTAGCCATGAGATGCTCCAAGATTTTATGGTCGGCTTCAGAGCTAGACCATCTCCTGTTGGGAGTTTTTTCGAGCGTTTGAAGTTTTTATTTGTTGGATTGGTCCCTGGGAGCCTTAAGTAAGAAGGTCTCTCCAGCTGTCAATGTATTGCTGTACAATTATGTCATGCATGAACAAGGCTATCAGGGATGGCTCCAATGATCTGGCAGCCACGTTCACTGCAGGAGTACTTAAGATGTAAGTGCGCTCAATGTGTTCATTGTCACGACAAACTTCACGATGAAGACTACCAAATCTGTCTTGGCAGCAGTAAGGGAAGGCGACTGGATGGTCTCTCTCGACCTTCAGGATGCATACTTCCACATCCCGATTCATCCAAACTTTCAACAACATCTGAGGTTTGTGGACGGGAAAGTAATGTACCAATTTCGAGCACTGTACTTCGGCCTCATTCCTGCTCCTCTTGTTTTTACAAGGCCCTTGCAAAATGTAGCAAGCTTTCTACATTTTTTGAGGATTCAGAGCCTCCCTTTATTTTGACGACTGGCTAATCAGGGCGTCGTCATTATATCGCTGTCTGGAGAGCCTCTAATGGACATTAGACCTAACCAAGGAGCTAGGTCTCATAGTGAACGTAGAGAAGTCGTAACTTACAGTACCCCATCCCAGACTATTCTTTATTTGGGAATGGAGATAGTGTCTGATTTTTCGGGCCTTTTGTCTCCCACAAGAATGGAACAAGCTCTGTTAAAAGTCCTTCACTTGCAAGAGAAAAACAGTTGCTCTGTAAGAGTTTGAACTAGCCTCGTGGGAACTCTTTCATCGCTGGAGTAGTTTATCTCTCTGGGGAGACTCAACCTTTGCCCTCTCCAATTTCACCTAAACCATTGGAACAAGGAGAAGGGCTTAGAGAGTATCTCTTTCCCAATCTCCAACTCAGTCTAGACATGTCTGACTTGGTGGGACAGCAACATCAGACTTCGAGAAGGTCTTTCTCTTGCGATCAAGAACCCAAACCATGTGTTGTATTCAGATGCATCGGATTTGGGTTAGGGAGCTCCACTGGACAGTCTGGAATGCTCGGGTCTTTGGTCCACGGATCAGAAGGAACTCCATTTAAGGCAAGTAAGATCCCTCCTTTGGCGAGATTTGTGCAAGGAAAAATGAATGTCTTGGCAGACTGCCTCAGCAGAAGAGGACAAGTCATCTCCATGGAGTGGACGTTGCACAAGACTGTGTGCGAGAAGCTATGGATGACATGGGGTCATCCCACCATAGATCTTTTTGCGACTTCACTGACAAAGAGGCTCTCGACTTACTGCTTTCCAGTTCCGGATCCAGAGGCAGCCCACATAGACGCTTTCCTGCTGGACTGGTCTCACCTGGACGTTTATGCCTTTCCACCTTTCAAGATCCTAAACAAGGTGCTGCAGAAGTTCACCTCTCACGAAGGGACCAGGTTGATGTTGGTTGCTCCACGCTGGCCCGCGAGAGAGTGGTTCACAGAGGTACTTCTATGGCTGGTAGACGTTCCAAGAAGTCTGCCGTTGCGGATGGATCTCTTGCGACAGCCTCACGTAAAGAGATTTCATCAAAGCCTCCCCACGCTTCGTCTAACTGCCTTCAGACTATCGAAAGACTCTCTTGAGCTCGAGGGTTTTCGAAGGAGGCAGCTAGAGCGATCGCGAGGGCTAGAAGATCCTCTACCATCAGGATCTATCAGTCGAAATGGGAGGTATTTAGAGACTGGTGCAAGTCCTCCTCTATTTCCTCTTCCAAGTGCCTCTGTAGCGCAGATTGCAGATTTTCTGCTTTATCTGAGAAACGGTCGCTCCCTCTCTGCATCCACCATTAAAGGCTACAGAAGCATGTTAGCTTCTGTTTTCAGGCATAGGGGTTTGGATCTTTCTAATAACAAAGATCTCCAAGACCTGCTTAAGTCTTTCGAGACTTCCAAGGAACGTCATATTTCGACTCCTGCTTGGAACTTGGACGTGGTCCTACGGTTCCTTATGTCAAACAGGTTTGAACCATTAAATTCAGCCTCCCTGAAGGATCTTACCCTCAAGACACTTTTTTTTGGTGTGCTTGGCTTCGGCTAAAAGGGTTAGTGAGATACATGCTTTTAGCAAGAACATCGGCTTCTCCACTAATAAAGCAGTATGCGCTCTTCAACTTGGTTTTTTGGCCAAGCATGGACTTCCGTCTCGTCCTTGGCCTAAATCATTTGATATCCCCAGTCTTTCCGAGATTGTGGGGAATGAAGTTGAAAGAGTGCTGTGCCCCGTTAGAGCTCTTAGATTTTATTTATCCAGAGCTAAACCGCTGCGAGGTTGTTCAGAGGCTTTATGGTGCTCCGTTAAAAAGCCCTCTTTGCCCATGTCTAAGAATGCGTGGTCTTATTTTATTAGACTTTTGATTCGGGAGGCACACACTCATTTAAGTGAGAAGGATCGTAATTTACTTAAAGTCAAGGCTCAGGAAGTCAGAGCGATAGCAACTTCAGCGTTTAAGCAAAATAGATCCATTAAAAGTATTATGGACGCGACCTTTTGGAGAGGCAAGTCGGTATTCGCTTCATATTACTTGAAAGATGTCCAGACTCTTTATGAAGACTGCTACACACTGGGACCATTCGTAGCAGCGAGTGCAGTAGTGGGTGAAGGCTCTACCACTACATTCCCTTAATCCCAATACTGTATCCTTTTAATCTACTCTTGAAATTTTTATTCTTATTTTGGGTTGTACGGGAGACTAAGAAATCTTTCGCAATCTTTTTGATTTGGCGGGTGGTCAAAATGTTGTTTCTTGAGAGCGCCCAGATTAAGGGTATTGATGAGGTCCTGTTATAGGGGTGTTCGCCCTGGATATAACAGCTCCTGGGAGTCTTTCAGCATCCTGAGAGGATGGCTGGGCTTTGTGAGGAAATCAGACTAATGAGGCAAAGTAATCATCAGAGTCAGCTTCCTTGCCAGGTACCTATACTTAAGTTGGTTTTTTATGAAATATTGTCAAAAAACTCTTGAGCATATACGCCTTTATTGTATTAATACTGGTCTCTACCCACCACCATGGGTGTGAATCAGCTATTATATATTCACCGGCTAAGTTTAATATTTAAAAATTATATTTTGATTATAAAATAAATTTTTGAATATACTTACCCGGTGAATATATAAATTAAAGGCCCTCCCTTCCTCCCCGATAGAGACCCAGCGGACTGAGAAGAACTGGAGAAATTGACAAGTATATGCGGTATCTGGCCGATAGTCGGCGCTGGTGGTCACACCCGCAACCTTCACGGAGATCGCTCGCGAGTTTTTGGAATCTGTCGAGCCGTCGGAGACGTCAGCCATTATATATTCACCGGGTAAGTATATTCAAAAATTTATTTTATAATCAAAATATCATATATATATATATATATATATATATATATATATATATATATATATATATATATATATATATAACGGATTTTGAGCGAAGCGAAAAATCTATTTTTGGGTGAGATAGCCATGGCGTCCTGATGGAAGGTTCCTTTTTGGTAGCTTCCTTGGGTATATAACTACTAAATATTCCCAGAGAATTTAACCACAGGTTATCACAGAATTCTAACTTCTGGAGCGAGTATCCTAAAGGTTTCCCTTTAAGACATCGTATATCAACAGGGGACGCATGTATTAACGCGCCACATAGCTATCTCCTACATAGAGTTAACACTTCGAAGTGTAGGGGCGGAGAATAGCTGGGGAGCCGTTCCACAGCTAATCTCGTTCATGGCTACTTTTGGTACTCGAGACGTAAACAAACGGGTGCCATTGCTAAATGACGTCACGTCCGTCCTCATCCTGAAGCCAGTTGCTTGCCGATCACCATGATACAGCAGAGCAGGGTGGGACCTGAAAAAACTGGACGAAGTAGCAGGGAGGGTCCATCAGGACGCCATGGCTATCTCACCCAAAAATAGATTTTTCGCTTCGCTCAAAATCCGTTTTTTGGGCTCAAGCCATGGCGTCCTGATGGAAGAATACCAGAGAATCAGTGTATCGTGGTAGATTTTCCCCTATTTGAGTAAGTGCCGAGGGCTTTGAACAGGTTAGCATAGTAATCTTAATAGAAGAACCGTAGGGAAGAGAACTTCCTGCCCCTCTAGCAGTGAAGTCCCCACGGGCCATGCCGAGATCAGACTGGTCATCGAAGGGCTACTCACCTTGCTGGGAGAACCTGAAGAACTTGGAGACAAGACTGAATGGTTGGCAATCATATAGGAACATTCCCAAGGGCAGACAAGTGGTGGTTAGGCACTGTATGTTAATGGAGAATTGTCTGGTCTCTAAGATATGAAGTAAGTAAGTATTCGTGTAGGAATATTACATTGCAAAGGTGAGTATATAATAAGGGTTGAAACCTTAGTAATCTTCATCAACCATAAGAGGAAGGGGATAATAAAACTATGACAGACGTGTATTTCATAGTATAAGTAGGAGCGGATTGAGACGCACAAGTAATAAAATAGAAATTTTATTTCACAATTGCAGAGTATATTAATGAAATGCAATAAATATGTAAAAGTAATTTACAACAAATTATAATGTACATAGTAATGAAAGACGTGCTCTTGAATCTGAAAGAGAATTTCAAAATTATTAGTAGGCACTCGTTCCAGAGGAACGTCAGTCTTTAAAAGTAAAACACATCATGCTCTAGGCATGCGGCACTCGTGTGACGACTATGACATTTCACCTGGGATAAGAACAGTTATATGAAAAGCACTAAGTGTTTTTAAAATCACTTCGTATCACTCGAGGGTCAACATAGGCACCCGTAGAGTTAAGAGTCCCAAGTAACTCACTGTTCTATGCAGAGTTAGGTGCAGGTTTCATAACACTACCTGCGGCTACCACAAAATGTTTGACTTCGTGCACTTGTTTTGCATAATGTTTGAAGAAAACACGCGAGGATTTCCAGCCTGTGAAACTCTTAAGGCTTTCGAAATCCATACTCTGAAAGAAATTCAGAGACGATGCAACTTTTCTAGGATCGTGACCGGCGGGTGTACTGTCAGGATCCGCTCTGCGAATGAAGTAGGTGATTTTCGCTCTTAGTTGTTTCAGTGACAGGTCGCTGCCCGATGTTTCTCCTTTGAAGAGTTGGCCTTCACCAAAGTCCAAAGTTCTGCGAAGATAGACTTTGAGGCTCTCTACTGGACATAGAGAGGCATCTTCTTTCAGGGGGCATATTCTCCAAGGGCCCCATCTTTTGGTGGGTAATTCGTTTTTGGCGAGAAACGTCGGATCCGGGAAGAGGGTAAGGTCTCCTGAGTCAGTAAACAGGATATGACCCTCTTCTCTTGATAATGCCACTATTTCGCTGACTCGGGCTCCAGAGGCAAGAGCAAAAAGAAATATAACTTTTTGAGTCAGATCCTTGAGAGGGCATGAATCATTATCCAAGTTGGAGGCAAAATGGAGCACCTTGTCCAGAGACCAGGAGATCGGTTTTGGTGGGGGTGCTGGGCGTAGACGAGCGCATGCTTTCGGTAGTTTATTGAAGATGTCGTTGGACAGATCAATCTGGAAGGCATACATCAGTGGTCTAGTCAAGGCCGATTTGCAAGTAGAAATCGTGTTGGCTGCCAAGCCCTGTCCATGAAGGTGAATAAAGAAGGACATGCAAAAATCAATGGTGATTTCCGTAGGATTTTTTGCCTTGACGAATGAGACCCATTTTCTCCAGGATGATTCGTATTGCCGTCTTGTGGATTCGGTCTTGTATTCCTCGAGGAAGTCTAGACTTTTCTTCGAGATCCCAAACCTTTTCTTCGCGGCTAGGGAGAGAAAATCATGAGATGAAGGTCCTGGATTTTCGATGATGAAGCGAAGACAGTCGACTTCTGTACTTGCTGGGAGAGAACTGGGCCCGGGAGAGGGATCAGCGTGGGCTGCAGCTCCAGGACCAGGGGGTACCAATTGCTCTGGGGCCACTTGGGAGCCACTAGGGCCGCTGTCCCTTTGAAGGTTCTCAGCTTGGAGAGGACTTTCAGCAGAAGGTTGGTGGGAGGGAACAGGTAGATCTTGGACCATCTGTTCCAGTCCAGTGACATGGCGTCCACTGCCTCTGCCTTGGGGTCCTCGTATGGGACCACATATCGAGGAAGTTGATTGTTGTCGCTCGTTGCGAAGAGATCGATCTGAAGTTCTGGGACTTGGTGAGAGATGAAGGAGAATGATCTTGCGTCTAGAGACCATTCCGACTCTATCGGGCTTGTCCGGGATAGAGCGTCCGCCGTCACGTTGCGGAATCCTTGTAGGTGAACTGCAGACAGGTGCCACTTCTTCTTCTCTGCCAGACGGAAGATTGTCAGAAGCACCTGATTTATCTGGGGCAATCTTGAGCCTTGGCGATTGAGACATCGAACTACCACCGAGTTGTCTAGGGTTAGACGAATATGGATCGAGGGAGGCGGGGAGAGTTTCTTCAGTGTTAGAAGGACCGCCATGGCCTCCAAGATGTTGATGTGAAACGTCTTGAATAGGGGAGACCATGTGCCTCGAGCCTGTTTTTGGTGAGAGTGACCTCCCCAACCCTCCAGCGAAGCGTCCGTGTGGATGTTGAGTGATGGAGGTGGGTGTTGAAGAGGAATGGACCTTTTCAGGGCCGTTGCTTCCGACCACGGCTTGAGGAGAAGCCGAAGTCTGTTTGGGAGCCGTCTCTTGAGGTCTCTTCGAGCGATGGATGCAGAACGTCTCCAGACTCCCGCGGCATCCTTTAGCTGTGCACGAAGCACTGGGTTTGTCACTGAGGCGAACTGTAGAGAGCCTAGAACTCGTTCCTGCTGACGTCTTGAGATCCGTTTGGATTTCAGCAGTCGCTTGACAGACCCTGCTATTTCCTTCCTTTTCTTCTGGGGGATGGAAAGGCGGTGTGACTGAAGGTTCCACTGGATTCCTAACCATTGGAACTTCTGAGCTGGAGAGAGGCGAGATTTCTTCGCGTTTATCTTGAATCCCAGGTGTTCTAGGAACTGGGTGACTTTGCTGCAGGATCTTAAACAATCCTCGGGCGATGGAGCCCAGACTAGCCAGTCGTTGAGGTAGGCCATCACCTGGACGTCTTGGAGGCGGAGCTGTTGTACTATGGCGTCCGCCAGCTTTGTGAAAATCCGAGGGGCCACGTTGAGGCCGAAGGGCATGGCCCTGAAGGCGTAGCTTTTCCTTTGGAGTTGAAATCCTAGGTAGGAGGAAGCGTGGTGGTTCATTGGAACGTGCCAGTAGGCATCCGCCAGGTCTATGGAGACCGTGTAAGAACCTCGAGGCAGAAGGGTCCTTATCTGTTGAAGAGTCAGCATCTTGAACTTGTTGTTCGCTGTGAACTTGTTGAGGGGGGATAAGTCTAGAATGACTCTGAGCTTGTCGGAGTCCTTCTTGGGGACGCAAAACAGTCTCCCTTGGAACCTGGTTGACTTTACCCTCCTTATCACCTTCTTGTTCAAGAGATCTAGGACATATTCTTCCAGAAGGGGGGTTGATTGTTGGAAGAATTGCTGGAATGTTGGGGGTGGTTGAGTCCAACTCCAGCCTAGACCCTTCTTGACGATGCTGTGTGCCCAGGGATCGAAGGTCCATCGATCCTGGAATTGGCGGAGTCTTCCTCCCACCGGAAGCACTTCATTGCTTCTGGTGTCCCGAGGGCTTGCTGCCTCGGCCGCTAGCTCCCTTTCCTCCTCTGCCTCTGGAGGGACGGCGAGACGCGTCTCTGCCTGCACCTCTGTTTGAGCCTCTACCTTTGGGACGAAAGGTAGTCGTCTGTTGCTCGAAAGCAGGGGTGAAGACCGGTGACTGTGACAACACCGGTTGGGTGACCAATTGAAAGGTCTGTTGTGGCTGAGCTGCCACTTGGGAGGTAGCGGGTCCCGGAAACTGACGTCTTGGTTGACGTTGCTGGGGTTTCTGTTTTGAGGATTTCCTCTTAGGTTGAGGTCCGTCGTCCTGAGAGGGTTTCCTCTTCCTTGACATGCCCCACTTGTGGAGAAGGTTCCTATTCTCCGTGGCGGCTTTGTCGGTGATTTCCTTCACAAGGTCAGAAGGAAAGAGGTGTTTGCCCCAGATGTTGGAGGAAATCAGCCTCCGGGGTTCGTGTTTCACAGTGGCACCTGCGAACACGAATTCACGACAGGCTCTCCGAGCCTTCATGAAGTGGTACAAGTCCTTCATCAGGGTTGCCATGTGGGATTTGGAAAGTACCATGTAGTGGTCTGGTACTCTGGTGTCACAGGCCATAATTTCAAGTTGGACTTGGTGGGACATGGATGCTGCGAGCCTCTCCTTCGTATCTTGTTCCCGACGAAGGAGGTGATCGTTGAGCTTCGGGAGGTCTTCGTTAAACTGACGTCCGGCGACGTCAGGATCTAGCTTTCCCACGACGAACGTATGCTGGATGTCCTTCCAGTGTCGAGCGTCAGGGGGAGTAACTATGGAGAAGGGTCTGCACTCCTCCAGTGCAGGGCAGGCTTTCCCCTCTTCCACAGCTTTAAGGCACGCAGCGAAGGCCTTTTCCAAGAATGGAAGTACCGCATTTTCAGGTGCGACATAAGTAGGGTGCTTCTTGCTCAGGGCCGGAAGCTTAGAGCAGGTAAAACCCCTACTCTTGAACGTGTTGGCTAGCATAGCCTGGGCCTTCGCGAGATCGAACACTATCTCTTCTTTCGGTTCGGTCTCTTCTTTAGAGGCAGGTTCAGAGCGAAGTCGGACGTAACAGTCCGGGTAGGCCTCGAAGTTTGGGAAGAACTCCACGTCTTCCAAAGGGACCGTGCCGATCTTGTCGCTGACGAAGATCCTGCCGGTCGCGATAACCATATGCTCAGCATACCTCCATGGGTTGGCATGTGAGCAAGCGGGGAGATCCTTAACTTCCGTCGGTGTAGGAGTAGGGGCGGAGATGGAAGGAGGAGCGACCTCTTGCTCCGACTCGGCGTATTCCACCTGGTCTTCGTCATCTTCAGCTCCTTGAGCCATAAGGGTCTTCTCCGTGTCTTCCGAGACATCCGACATATGTTCGTCATCTTCGGAATCCAGGCGGCACTCGTGCATGGACTGGGCCATGACAACATCAGGTTCCACTGTAATTTGGACAGTGGGGATCACATCCTTGGGTACCACTGAATCAGGGGAGGCCTTAGGGAACAGGAGTGACCTCATTTCTTCAGTGGCCAGGTACGGTCCGGTGGCATTCTTCTGGAAGCCACGCACCCACTTGCGTAGCTTCTCCCGAGAAGTGTCCCTGACCTCCGCTGAGGGAGGGTTATGGAAGGCATCAACTAGGTGAGCCTGGCAGACAGTACAATTCAGTGGGTCCCAGAATTTCAGATCCCCTTTCTTGTTAGCACAAGGGGCGTGAGTCCTGCAAGCCGTATGCCCGTAGAAGTGCGGGCGTTTCACAGCGCAGAAGTCGAAGTCACACTTCATCTGCTCCTCCTGTGGAAGAAAGAGAAAATGAGTATGGGGGGAGTCATAAGAGTGGTTCTTAAGCTAAGTTAAGATTAATCATTAATTTTAACTTAATGAAAGGGTGTGATGCATAGAGATTGAAGTAGTAAAGAAAACATACTCCATGCATCCCGCCCGGCTGGCTACCGCAAGCTTTATCCCTGGATAATCCGAGATGGCCGAAGGCACAGGATAATATTCCTTAAAATTCCACAGGGCAATGGAATTCCATGGAAAAAACCAAGGATAAGTTTGGGACCGAGATCACTCAGTGTCAAATTAGGGGGCTAACAGGTCCCTTAGGGTAACTGCTTCCGGCAACCAGCCGCGCTAAGATGCACGCAGCATGCTGGAATTTTGAAGAATGCAAAGAGACAGCATGATTACTAATAGAACAGTACCAAGGCACTGATCTAAAGAGTGTAAACAGGCCATCTGTTTGCAGTGCAGGGCTATCAGTATACAAGTGATAGCTAGTAGAAGGGGGTGCAAGTAGTCTTGACGCCTCCGGGAGGTTCCGGCAGACCTCCGGCACGCTGGAGGCTGCTCCAGCAGAGTTTCTGGCATTAGAACAGACAAAATGTAAGTCAAGAGTAATACCAGGGTGCCGGCTGCCGGCACAACGGCGGCACGCCGGCAGAGGAGCGGCGGGTCCGGCAGTCGGAGGATGCCGGATTGGTGACTGGGACAAGGATGGTTATAGCTGAACCAGGTTGCCGGCAGTGGATGCCGGCACTCCGGTGGCCGACCGGCAGGCGGACGGCGAAACTAGGAGGAAGGAGGAGAGCCATCGGCGGGAGCCGGCGGCGGTCGACAGTCCCCCGGCAAGCGGGGGGGCTGGCGGCATGAGAGTAGGGGAGAGTCACCAAGGTAGGAGGCGGGTATCGCCGACAGTGGAGGCGGCAAGGGACCGGCACCCGGATAGTGAGAGAGACAGGGGGAGGGATGTAAGAAGTCCAGTCATGGACTCCCAGACATCCCCCCTTGAGAGGGTGTACCCATGATAGAGGCAGGCTCTATCACCCAGGAGCAGGGGTCACAGAGGACCGGGAGCTAGGGTAGCCCAAGGGAGGGCTAGGGGACACCCAAAGAGGGGGGAGACCTCCACATGCAGAACACATCCAGTGGCTAACCCCATAGGACACTATGAAGGGTATATGTACCAGAGCGGACTGCACATGGAAGCTCAAGGTAGCCCTATCACTCCACCCTAAGGAGGAGTTGTAGGACAGGGGACAGATGGGTATAGACTAACCTAAGTGTAGGCTAGGCTATACAAGAGATAGGTGGGGAGGGGAGAAGAGAAGAGTCTTCCAAGGAAGGGGTTCTGTACCAGAGCGGCCACTAGGGAAAGGGAGGACACTCCCTAACCTAAGATAAGGCAGCCAGGCTGAAACGGTGCATGGGTACAGTTTCAGTAGGGGACAGAGTAACCTTCCAAAACCTAACCTAGAGCAGGGCTAAGAGCCCTGAACTAGGAAAGATAGAAGACATATCGCTATCGCAGTACAGTCATAGACTATTCCTAGCCATAGAGGAAGGGCTAGCCTTTCCTCACTCTCGGACGCAACCCTAAGGGGGGTTCATTCCCTTAGGGAGGACTGAGAGGCGATAAATACTCCATTAGACACTTGATCCCTCTACTTAGAAAGGGAATCAAGGCTAAACAGAGGGAATGCCAAGGCAGGGGATGAAGGAAGCATATAGGGGTCCTACAAGTAGGTTAGGTTAGGAAGGGACACTAACTAACCTATCCCCTATATGGTCCCTGAAGGCGAAAAACACTTGCATCACGGTCGAAAGTATTGTAAAATAATGCCACTATCTTCATAACTTAGCCTAGGATCACTAATAAAATCATGCATGAACACTTATATAGGCGCTCTGGCCTGGGGGCTATAGTAGCCGACTGGTATGAGGTCAATCGATGACCAATAAAAAGCGTCGAAACACGATATAAAAGTTCCTAGCTATGAAGACTAAATAAACTAATGTAATCGATTAGTAAATAAGGCCGGAAGCGTTGTTGTGGCTAACTAAATAAGGCATGCATAACAACAACGACGCCATAAAATGGCGGGTCCGGTAGAGGCACAGCTCTGCCACAAAACAGCAATTATCTCGGAAAGTAATATTTACTTTACGGTCAGAGCTTAACTAAACAATACTGGAACCTTGTACTCAACTTTCCAGAAGAAGGCGAGGCTGAAGGTAGCGACATTACGTAGATGCAAAGCGATAAGTAAAGCACAGGGAAAATCCGTCTAAGTAGGGCGAGCTACTGAACAAAGGATGAAGACGGACGTGACGTCATTTAAGCAATGGCGCCCGTTTGTTTACGTCTCGAGTACCAGTAGTAGCCACGAACGAGATTAGCTATGGAACGGCTCCCAGCTATTCTCAGCCCTTACACACCGAAGCATTAACTCTGTTCGGGGTGTAGATAGCTATGTGGCGCGTTAATACATGCGTCCCCTGTTGATATACGATGTCTTAAAGGGAAACCTTTAGGATACTCGCTCCAGAAGTTAGAATTCTGTGATAACCTGTGGTTAAATTCTCTGGGAATATCTTAGAAGTTATTTACCCAAGGAAGCTACCAAAAAGGAACCTTCCATCAGGACGCCATGGCTTGAGCCCAAAAATATATATATATATATATATATATATATATATATATATATATATATATATATATATATATATATATATATATAGATATAGATATATATACTGTATATATACATATACATATATATCTATATATATATATATATATATATATATATATATATATATATATATATATATATATATATATATATATATATTGTAAGGACACCGATCCCTTCGTCATCCAGAAAATCGACAAACTACTTATTTATTTAAATTCTCTCTTCGCCACACTGTGGTGTCCTATGTATATATATTCCGCTCTACCAGAGCTACATTTTGATATATGTATCGTTTCATAACATGTTTTTGTTAACCCATAATTCATATATTTGTAAGTGTAAGAACACATATATTTTGGCGGGCACTTCAATCTGACTTGGCGCCAACGTCATCCTACGTTTCCGTCCGCACCTTGTAATGTATTTCTGTGCGCATTCAAATAAAGTATCAGTTGATCTTGGTGACGCTTGTCTCACTGTCCTTACAACTGGTGACCCCGGAGTTGAATGTAGCATCAGCGGTTTTGGCTTTGCCATTAACGGACTTATTACGGCCGTGCTACCTTCTACATACTCCGTTACCTTAGGCACGAACCTGCCTTTGGTTCTCCCACACTTCGGTGAACGTAAGGCAGTAGGATGAGCTTAACCGACATATCAACTTCTCACCTCTTCGCCGACTCGTCGTCTGGCCACGATGCAGGAAGCAACACGCCCATCGCACCCAACGGCCTCGCCTCCACGCCCAAAGTCAAACTGCCGCCCTTTTCTCAACACAACACCGCTTCCTGGTTCCTGAGAGCGGACGTACTCTTCCGCGTCGCTAGACTCAGCGACTCCTGCGCCAAGGCTGACATCGTTCTCACCTCCATACCTGAAGAAGTATTCGACAAGATTTCCCCATGGCTCGACGCCCAGGCCGGCCAAGTTTCATACGACGACCTGAGAACGAAACTCAACGGTATCTACTCTCTCTCCGTCTCAGCAAGGGCACAGAAAGTACTGGACCTCGCCGGCAAGCCCATGGGTGACACCTCTCCTGTCGAGTCGTGGGACGAGCTAACCGGCCTGCTCATGCTCCCCGAAACAGACAGCAACGGCCGATGACGTGAGATTAGCTTATCTCGCGAGATCTTTCTTCGACGCCTACCACAGGACGTACGGGCCCAATTGACAGACGCCGACACGCTCCCGATGAACGAAATCCTGTCGAAGGCTCAGAAGCTCCACGAGGCCTCCAAAGCATCTCGCCTCGGAGCATCATCGTCAACACCGCCTCCGTTCTCCTCCTTCACCAGCTGCTCTTCCATAGACTCCTCGGCAATGGCCCTCGAGGATGACAAGATCAACATTCTATCAAGAAAGAAACCACCGCAACTGACGCGACCAAACCCTAGGCCTAACCCAGCATGGTGCTTCTACCACCAACAGTTCGGCAGTGACGCCAAGAAATGTAGAGCACCATGCAGTTTCCCTAGAAGATGACGCCAGAAGCATCCACCTGCCACCATCGCGGCCGCAGTTAACCATAACAAGATTGGTTTCTGTATCCTCGATACCATTTCCAACCGTAGACTCATGGTGGACACCGGCGCAATGCAGTCAACGTTCCCTCCTTCGAAGTCCGACCTAGACCGTGGTCCCGACAAAAACGCTCCCTCACTCCTCGCCGCCAACGGATCTCCCATACGGTGCTATGGAATCAAGACCCTCAAGATATCTATCATGGGCCGTTCGTATTCTTGGCCCTTCGCTATCGCCGACGTCAATCGCCCCCTCCTCGGTGCGGATTTCCTCGCCCACCATGGACTCCTCGTCGATGTCGCTAACAGACGTCTCATCGACACGGGAACCTGCCAGTCTCGCGCCCTAGAACACGGCCCTGCAACAATGTCCGTATCCGCCGTAACAACGCACCCCTACGCCGACCTCCTACGAGAGTTTCCCGAGGTTTTCAAGCCCGAGCTCCGACACTCGCCAGGTTCCCCGTCCAAGCATGGTATCTACCACCACATCACAACGACAGGACCTCCCACTCATGCCAAATTCCGCCGCCTCCCGCCTCAGAAACTGAAGGATGCCAAACGCGCCTTCGAGGACATGGAACGCATGGGTATCTGTAAGAAAGCATCGAGCCCCTGGGCATCACCCCTGCACATGGTAAAAAAGCCGGACGGGTCCTGGAGACCTTGCAGCGACTACAGGCGCCTCAACCTCATCACAACGCCCGATCATTACCCACTGCCCAACATGCAGGACCTAACGAACGCGTTGCACGGCGCAAAGTTTTTTACCAAGATGGACCTTCTCAAGTCTTACTTCCAGGTCCCCGTATTCCCGGAAGGTATCCCGAAAACTGCCATTGTAACGCCGTTCGGATCCTACACCTTCGCATACTCAACCTTCGGTCTACGCAACGCCGGGGCAACCTTCCAACGACTAATGGATAGCATTCTGGGTGACCTACCTTTCTGCGTCTGCTACGTCGACGACATCCTGATATTCTCGAGAACCAAGGAGGAACACCGGGGACACGTCCGCACCGTCCTAAAGCACCTACAGGAGAACGGCCTAGTCGTACGCTTCGACAAATGTACGTTCGGTGTGGAGGGAGTGGATTTCCTTGGTCACCGTGTATCCTCGCGCGGGGTAAAACCCATGACAACCAAAGTCGACGCCATCAGGAAGCTCCCAATGCCTACGACCATCCGCCAACTTCAGGAGTTCTTGGGAATGGTCAATTACTACAGGCGCTTCATCCCCAACATCGCACAAACCCTGTCACCCCTCGACGACGTCCTGAAAGGAAAAGCAAAAAAACTCGAGTGGGGCTTGCCCCAGCAACAGGCATTCGCTCGGACGAAGGATGCCCTTGCGAATGCCACCACCCTGGCTCATTTCGACAACAACGCGCCCCTGCGACTAACGACCGACGCCAGCAACGTCGCCTGCGGGGCTGTGCTTGAGCAACTCATCGATGGTTCTCCTCGACCGCTGGCATTCTTCAGCAAGAAATTGAAACCCGCCGAAACAAGATACAGCACCTTCGATAGGGAACTCCTCGCCGTCTACCTCGCCGTCCGCCACTTCAGGCACATCTTGGAGGGTACCCCCTTCACGATTGCAACGGATCATCAACCCCTCGTCCACGCCTTCATGAAATCAACGGACGCATGGTCATCCCGACAACAACGTCATCTCGCATCAATCGCCGAATTCGGGTCCACCATACGTTACGTTCCAGGAAAGAAAAACCCAGTCGCGGACGCCCTTTCAAGGATTGAAATTGACGCGATCCACCTGGGAATCGACTACGCCAATCTCGCAACCGAACAACGCACCGACCGAGAAGCACAGGTTCACCTGACGGAGCCATCCGCGCTCAAGATAAGTGCGGTTCCCCTCGGACCAGCAGGAGTAACTATTCTTTGCGACACCAGCACGGGCCGCCCTCGTCCCTGGGTACCAGCCTCCTGCAGAAGGAAAATATTCGATATCATCCATGGACTTTCGCACCCCTCAGGACGCACCACCGCTCGCCTTCTGTCTGAAAAGTTTGTCTGGCCAGGGATAAAAAAGGACGCCCGGGAATGGGCGAGGTCATGCATCAACTGCCAGTCAAGCAAGGTCAGCCATCACACCGAATCGGGGGTGGGCGATTTTCCCCAGCCAAAAAGACGTTTCGGACATATACACATCGACGTCGTGGGACCATTGCCCCCTTCTGGATCAGCTCGCTACCTACTTACGATCATCGATCGCTCCACGAGGTGGTTGGAGGCATCGCCGATGACCGAAGCTACGACTCAAGCATGTGCCGAAGCCCTCCTGTCAAGCTGGGTGAGCAGGTTTGGCGTTCCTGACGACATCACGACTGACAGAGGCCCCGCTTTCCTCTCAGAAATATGGCTTGCTTTGGCGAACCTGATGGGGACGACGCTCCACAGCACCACGGCATACAACCCCGCGGCAAACGGCATGGTCGAAAGAACGCACCGCGCCCTCAAGGCGTCCCTGATGGCGAGCTGCACTGACGGGGACTGGAAATCACGACTTCCTTGTGTACTCCTCGGCCTTCGCACCGCCCCTCGCGCAGACGGCGAACCTTCGCCCGCCGAAAAAGTTTATGGGGAAGTGCTCGCAGTTCCTGGCAAATTCTTTCCCTCATCAACCGACGACACGCAGCTGGATCACCTAAGGGACATCGCCAGGAAGTTCAGGCCGTGTCTCAAAACTTACCAGGACAGAACCAAGCACTTCAGGCCAAAAAGCCTGGATGACTGCAAGTACGTTTTCGTCCGTGTCGACGCTCATCGACAACCACTGACTAGACCTTATCGAGGTCCCTACCGGGTAATTAAAAAGACAACGAAAGCCTTCCTTCTCGACGTCCATGGCCAAGATGACTGGGTCTCAATAGACCGCGTGAAACCAGCGTTTCTCGAAGGAAGCGACACCGCCTCCACTGGACCTGGCAGACCCAGAGTTCCGCCACAAAACAAGCCGCCCAACGAAGGAAAAATCATCAAACGACGTCAAGAGGAAGAGATCCTTACACCGACCGCCAGCGCGCCCCTCTGTTAAAAAACAAGAGGAACCCTCCGACGCCCGAAGAGATACGAAGATTGATCATCAGCCCTCTACGCCGCCCGATGTCTTGGGGGGAGGGAGTACTTGTAAGGACACCGATCCCTTCGTCGTCCAGAAAATCGACAAACTACTTATTTATTTAAATTCTCTCTTCGCCACACTGTGGTGTCCTATGTATATATATTCTGCTCTACCAGAGCTACATTTTGATATATGTATCGTTTCATAACATGTTTTTGTTAACCCATAATTCATATATTTGTAAGTGTAAGAACACATATATGTTGGCGGGCACTTCAATCTGACTTGGCGCCAACGTCATCCTACGTTTCTGTCCGCACCTTGTAATGTATTTCCGTGCGCATTCAAATAAAGTATCAGTTGATCTTGGTGACGCTTGTCTCACTGTCCTTACAATATATATATATATATATATATATATATATATATATATATATATATATATATATATATAGATATAGATATATATATATTAATATATATATTATTATATATATATATTATATATATATATATTTTTGGGCTCAAGCCATGGCGTCCTGATGAAAGGTTCCTTTTTGGTAGCTTCCTTGGGTAAATAACTACTAAGATATTCCCAGAGAATTTAACCACAGGTTATCACAGAATTCTAACTTCTGGAGCGAGTATCCTAAAGGTTTCCCTTTTAAGACATCGTATATCAACAGGGGACGCATGTATTAACGCGCCACATAGCTATCTACACCCCGAACAGAGTTAATGCTTCGGTGTGTAAGGGCTGAGAATAGCTGGGAGCCGTTCCATAGCTAATCTCATCCGTGGCTACTTCTGGTACTCGAGACGTAAACAAACGGGCGCCATTGCTTAAATGACGTCACGACTGTCTTCATCCTTTGTTCAGTAGCTCGCCCTACTTAGACGGATTTTCCCTGTGCCTTACTTATCGCTTTGCATCTACGTTATGTCGCTACCTTCGGCCTCGCCTTCTTCTGGAAAGTTGAGTACAAGGTTCCAGTATTGTTTAGTTAAGCTCTGACCGTAAAGTAAAGATTACTTTCCGAGATATTTGGTGTTTTGTGGCAGAGCTGTGCCTCCACCGGACCCGCCATTTTATGGCGTCGTTGTTGTTATGCATGCCTTATTTAGTTAGCCACAACAACGCTTCCGGCCTTATTACTAATCGATAACATTAGTTTATTTAGTCTTCATAGCTAGGAACTTTTATATCGTGTTTTGACACTTTTTATCGGTCATCGATTGACCTCATACCAGTAGGCTACTATAGCCCCCAGGCCAGAGCGCCTATATATCAGTGTCCATGCATGATTTTATTAGTGATCCTAGGCTAAGTTATGAAGATAGTGGCATTATTTTACAATACTTTCGACTGTGATGCAAGTGTTTTTCGCCTTCAGGGACCATATAGGGGATAGGTTAGTTAGTGTCCCTTCCTAACCTAACCTACTTGTAGGACCCCTATATGCTTCCTTCATCCCCCTGCCCTTGGCATTCCCTCTGTTTAGCCTTGATTCCCTTACTAAGTAAAGGGATCAAGTGCCTAACGGAGTATATTATCGCCTCTCAGTCCTCCCTAAGGGAATGAACCCCCCTTAGGGTTGCGTCCGAGAGTGAGGAACGACTAGCCCTTCCTCTATGGCTAGGACTAGTCTATGACTGTCCTGCGATAGCGATATGTCTTCTATCTTTCCTAGTTCAGGGCTTTTAGCCCTGCTCTAGGTTAGGTTTTGGAAAGGTTATTCTGTCCCCTGCTGAAACTGTACCCATGCACCGTTTCAGCCAGGCTGCCTTATCTTAGGTTAGGGAGTGTCCTCCCTTTCCCTAGTGGCCGCTCTGGTACAGAACCCCTTCCATGGAAGACTCTTCTCTTCTCCCCTCCCCACCTATCTCTTGTATAGCCTAGCCTACACTTAGGTTAGTCTATACCCATCTGTCCCCTGTCCTACAACTCCTCCTTAGGGTGGAGTGATAGGGCTACCTTGAGCTTCTATGTGCAGTCCGCTCTGGTACATATACCCTTCATAGTGTCCTATGGGGTTAGCCACTGGATGTGTTCTGTATGTAGAGGTCTCCCCTTCTTTGGGTGTCCCCTAGCCCTCCCTTGGGCTACCCTAGCTCCCGGTCCTCTGAGACCCCTGCTTCTGGGGGATAGAGCCAGCCTCTATCATGGGTACACCCTCTCAGGGGGGGATGTCTGGGAGTCCATGACTGGACTTCTTACATCCCTCCCCCTGTCTCTCTCACTATCCGGGTGCCGGTCCCTTGCCGCCTCCACTGTCGGCGATACCCGCCTCCTACCTTGGTGACTCTCCCCTTACCCTCATGCCGCCAGCCCCCCGCGTGCCGGGGGACTGCCGACCGCCGCCGGCTTCCTGCCGATGGCTCTCCTCCTTCCTCCTAGCTTCGCCGTCCGCCTGCCGGTCGGCCACCGGAGTGCCGGCATCCATTGCCGGTAACCTGGTTCCGCTATAACCATCCTTGTCCCAGTCACCAATCCGGCATCCTCCGACTGCCGGAGCCGCCGCTCCTCTGCCGGCGTGCCTCCGTTGTGCCGGCGGCCGCCACCCTGGTATTACTCTTGACTTATATATTGTCTGTTCTAATGCCAGAAACTCTGCTGGAGCGGCCTCCGGCGTGCCGGAGGTCTGCCGGAACCCCCCGGAGGCGTCAAGACTACTTGCACCCCCTTCTACTAGCTATCATATGAAACGGATTTTGAGCGAAGCGAAAAATCTATTTTTGGGTGAGATAGCCATGGCGTCCTGATGGAAGGTTCCTTTTTGGTAGCTTCCTTGGGTAAATAACTACTAAGATATTCCCAGAGAATTTAACCACAGGTTATCACAGAATTCTAACTTCTGGAGCGAGTATCCTAAAGGTTTCCCTTTTAAGACATCGTATATCAACAGGGGACGCATGTATTAACGCGCCACATAGCTATCTACACCCCGAACAGAGTTAATGCTTCGGTGTGTAAGGGCTGAGAATAGCTGGGAGCCGTTCCATAGCTAATCTCATCCGTGGCTACTTCTGGTACTCGAGACGTAAACAAACGGGCGCCATTGCTTAAATGACGTCACGACCGTCTTCATCCTGAAGCCAGTTGCTTGCCGATCACCATGATACAGCAGAGCAGGGTGGGACCTAAAAACTGGACGAAGTAGCAGGGAAGGTCCATCAGGACGCCATGGCTATCTCACCCAAAAATAGATTTTTCGCTTCGCTCAAAATCCGTTTTTTGGGCTCAAGCCATGGCGTCCTGATGGAAGAATACCAGAGAATCAATGTATCGTGGTAGATTTTCCCCTATTAGTAAGTGCCAAGGGCATTGACAAAATAGCATAGTAATCTTAGTAAAGAACCGTAGGGAAGAATCTTCCTGCCCCCCTTGGCAGTGAAGTTCCCACGGGCCATGCCGACGTCAAAGTGGTATTGAAGGGCTATTCACCCTGATAGAAGAACTTGAAGAACTTGGAGACGAAGCTGAATGTTTGGCATTCGTATAGGAACATTCTGAAAGCAGACCAGTGGTGGTTGGACACTGTGTGCTGAGAAGGTTGGTTTCATCTCCAGGGTATGAAGAGTAAGTATTCGTATTGGAACATTACATAATCAGAGTGAATATAAATTAAGAGTTAGTATCTTAATTTCTTCATGGACCATAAGGAAAGGGGATAATAAAACTATGACAGGCATGTATTTCATAGTAAGTAGGAGCTGATTGAGACGCACAGGTAATAAAATAGAAATTTTATTTCACAATGCAGAAATTAAATGAATTGCAGCAATAAGTAAAGTTCATTTACAGTAATTATAATGTACATAGTAATAAAGACTTGCTCTTGAATCTGAAAAGGAATTTCAAATTTATTAGTAGGCACTCGTTCTCGAGGAACGTTAGTCTTTGATTAAAACACATCATGCTCAGGGCATGCGGCACTTGTGTGACAACTATGACATTTCACCTGGGATAAGAACAGTTATAAAAGCACTAAGTGTTTTCGACATCACTATGTATCACTCGAGGGTCAACATAGGCACCCGAAGAGTTAGAGTCCCAAGTAACTCACTGTTCTATGCAGAGTTAGGTGCAGGTTTCATAACACTACCTGCGGCTACCACAAAATATTTGACTTCGTGCACTTGTTTCGCATAATGTTTAAAGAAAACGCGCGAGGACTTCCAGCCTGTGAAGCTTTTAAGGCTTTCAAAGTCCATACTCTGAAAGAAATTCAGAGATGATGCAACTTTCCTAGGATCATGACCGGCGGGTGTACTGTCAGGATCCGCTCTGCGAATGAAGTAGGTGATTTTCGCTCTTAATTGTTTCAGTGACAGGTCGCTGCCCGATGTTTCTCCTTTGAAGAGTTGGCCTCCACCAAAGTTCGAAGTTCTGCGAAGATAGACCTTGAGGCTCTCTACTGGGCATAAAGAGACATCTTCCTTCAGGGGGCATATTCTCCAGGGACCCCATCTTTTGGTGGGTAATTCATTTTTGGCGAGAAACGTCGGATCAGGGGGAGAGGATAATGTCTCCTGTATCAGTAAACAGGATGTGACCCTCTTCTCTTGATAATGCCACTATTTCGCTGACTCGGGCTCCCGAAGCAAGAGCAAAGAGAAATATAACTTTCTGAGTCAGATCCTTGAGAGGGCATGAATCATAATCCAAGTTGGAGGCGAAATGGAGCACCTTGTCTAATGACCAGGAGATCGGTTTCGGTGGGGGTGCTGGGCGTAGACGAGCACATGCTTTCGGTAGTTTATTGAAGATGTCGCTGGACAGATCAATTTGGAAGGCATACAGAATTGGTCTGGTCAAGGCCGATTTGCAGGTTGAAATCGTATTGGCTGCTAATCCTTGTCCATGAAGGTGAATGAAGAAGGACATGCAGAAATCAATTGTGATTTCTTTAGGATTTTTTGTCTTGACGAAAGAGACCCATTTTCTCCAGGATGATTCGTATTGCCGTCTTGTGGATTCGGTCTTGTATTCCTCGAGGAAGTCTAGACTTTTCTTCGAGATCCCAAACCTCTTCTTTGCGGCTAGGGAGAGAAAATCATGAGATGAAGGTCCTTGATTTTCGATGATGAAGCGAAGACAGTCGACTTCTGTACTTGTTGGGAGAGAACTGGGCCCGGGAGAGGGATCAGCTTGGGCTGCAGCTCCAGGACCAGGGGGTACCAGTTGCTCCGGGGCCACTTGGGAGCCACTAGGGCCGCTGTCCCTTTGAAGGTTCTCAGTTTGGAGAGGACTTTCAGCAGAAGGTTGGTGGGAGGGAACAGGTAGATCTTGGACCATCTGTTCCAGTCCAGTGACATGGCATCCACTGCTTCTGCCTTGGGGTCCTCGTACGGGGCCACATACCGAGGAAGTTGATTGTTGTCGCTCGTTGCGAAGAGATCTATCTGAAGTTCTGGGACTTGGTGAGAGATGAAGGAGAATGATCTTGCGTCTAGAGACCATTCCGATTCTATCGGGTTTGTTCGAGATAGAGCATCCGCTGTCACGTTGCAGAATCCTTGTAGGTGAACTGCAGACAGGTGCCACTTCTTCTTCTCTGCCAGACGGAAGATTGGGAGAAGCACCTGATTTATCTGGGGCGATCTTGAGCCTTGGCGATTGAGACATCGAACTACCACCGAGTTGTCTAGGGTTAGACGAATGTGGATCGAGGGAGGCGGGGATAGTTTCTTCAGAGTTAGAAGGACCGCCATGGCCTCCAAGATGTTGATGTGGAACGTCTTGAACAGGGGAGACCAGGTGCCTTGAGCCTGTTTTTGGTGGGAGTGACCTCCCCAACCCTCCAGCGAAGCGTCCGTGTGGATGTTGAGTGATGGAGGTGGGTGTTGAAGAGGAATGGACCTTTTCAGGGCCTTTGCTTCCGACCACGGCTTGAGGAGAAGTCGAAGTCTGTTTGGGAGCTGTCTCTTGAGGTCTCTTCGAGCGATGGATGCAGAACGTCTCCAGACTCCCGCGGCATCCTTTAGCTGTGCACGAAGCACTGGGTTTGTTACTGAGGCGAACTGTAGAGAGCCTAGAACTCGTTCCTGCTGGCGTCTTGAAATCCGTTTGGATTTTAGCAGTTGCTTGACAGACCCTGCTATTTCCTTCCTTTTCTTCTGGGGGATGGAAAGGCAGTGTGACTGAAGGTTCCATTGGATTCCTAACCACTGGAACTTCTGAGCTGGAGAGAGGCGAGATTTCTTCTCGTTTATCTTGAATCCCAGGTGTTCTAGGTACTGGGTGACTTTGTTGCAGGATTTTACACAATCCTCGGGCGATGGAGCCCAAACTAGCCAGTCGTCGAGGTAGGCCATCACCTGGACGTTTCGGAGGCGGAGCTGTTGTACTATGGCGTCCGCCAGCTTTGTGAAGATCCGAGGGGCCACATTGAGGCCGAAGGGCATGGCCCTGAAGGCGTAGCTTTTCCTTTGGAGTCGAAATCCTAGGTAGGAGGAAGCGTGATGGTTCATTGGAACGTGCCAGTAGGCATCCGCCAGGTCTATGGAGACCGTGTAGGAACCTCGAGGCAGAAGGGTCCTTATTTGTTGAAGAGTCAGCATCTTGAACTTGTCGTTCGCTATGAACTTGTTGAGGGGGGATAAGTCCAGAATGACTCTGAGTTTGTCGGAGTCTTTCTTGGGGACACAAAACAGTCTTCCTTGGAACCTGGTGGAATTTACCTTCCTTATCACCTTCTTGTTCAAGAGATCTAGGACATATTCTTCCATAAGGGGGGTTGATTGTTGGAAGAACTGCTGGAATGTTGGGGGTGGTTGAGTCCAACTCCAGCCTAGACCCTTCTTGACGATGCTGTGTGCCCAGGGATCGAAGGTCCAACGATCCTGGAATTGGCGGAGTCTTCCTCCCACCAGAAGCACTTCATTGCTTCTGGTGTCCCGAGGGCTTGCTGCCTCGGCCGCTAGCTCCCTTTCCTCCTCTGCCTCTGGAGGGACGGCGAGACGCATCTCTGCCTGCACCTCTGTTTGAGCCTCTACCTTTGGGACGAAAGGTAGTCGTCTGTTGCTCGAAAGCAGGGGTGAAGACCGGTGACTGTGACAGCACCGGTTGGGTGACCAGTTGAAAGGTCTGTTGTGGCTGAGCTGCCACTTGGGAGGTAGCGGGTCCCGGAAACTGACGTCTTGGTTGACGTTGCTGGGGTTTCTGTTTCGAAGATTTCCTCTTAGGTTGAGGTCCGTCGTCCTGAGAGGATTTCCTCTTCTTTGACATGCCCCACTTGTGGAGAAGGTTCCTATTCTCCGTGGCGGCTTTGTCGGTGATCTCCTTCACAAGGTCAGAAGGAAAGAGGTGTTTGCCCCAGATGTTGGAGGAAATCAGCCTCCGGGGTTCGTGTTTCACAGTGGCACCTGCGAACACGAATTCACGACAGGCTCTCCGAGCCTTCATGAAGTGGTACATGTCCTTCACCAGGGTTGCCATGTGGGATTTGGCAAGTACCATGTAGTGGTCTGGTACTCTGGTGTCACAGGCCATAATGTCAAGTTGGACCTGGTGGGACATAGATGCTGCGAGCCTCTCCTTCGTATCTTGTTCCCAACGAAGGAGGTGATCATTAAGTTTCGGGAGGTCTTCATTAAACTGACGTCCGGCGACGTCAGGATCTAGCTTTCCCACGACGAAAGTATGCTGGATGTCCTTCCAGTGTCGAGCGTCAGGGGGAGTAACTATGGAGAAGGGTCTGCACTCCTCCAGTGCAGGGTAGGCTTTCCCCTCTTCCACAGCTTTAAGGCACGCAGCGAAGGCCTTTTCCATGAATGGAAGTACCGCATTTTCAGGTGCGACGTAGGTAGGGTGCTTCTCGCTCAGGGCCGGAAGCTTAGAGCAGGTAAAACCCCTACTCTTGAACGTGTTGGCTAGCATAGCCTGGGCCTTCGCGAGATCGAACACTATCTCTTCTTTCGGTTCGGTCTCTTCTTTAGAGGCAGGTTCAGAGCGAAGTCGGACGTAACAGTCCGGGTAGGCCTCAAAATTTGGGAAGAATTCCACATCTTCCAGGGGGACCGAGCCGATCTTGTCGCTGACAAAGATTCTGCCGGTCGCTATCACCATATGCTCAGCATACCTCCATGGGTTGGCATGAGAGCAAGCGGGGAGATCCTTAACCGAGATCTTCTTCGGTTCTTTGGGTCCCATCATGGACCTGATGAACTCCTGATTCTCCTTTAACTTGTCGTCCATGACGGCTCTAATCAACCGGATCATTTCCTGAGTGGATGATGAGGGTTCCGGGGTCGTGGAGGTAGACGGGAGAGACACTTCCGTCGGTGTAGGAGTAGGGGCGGAGATGGAAGGAGGAGCGACCTCTTGCTCCGACTCGGCGTATTCCACCTGGTCTTCGTCATCTTCAGCTCCTTGAGCCATGAGGGTCTTCTCCGTACCCTCCGAGACATCCGACATGTGTTCGTCATCATCGGAATCTAGGCGGCAATCGTGCATGGACTGGGCCATGACTACATCAGGTTCCACCGTAATTTGGACAGTGGAGATCAATTCCTTGGGCACCACAGAATCAGGGGAGGCCTTTGGGAACAGAAGTGACCTCAATTCTTCAGTGGCCAGGTACGGTCCGGTGGCATTCTTCTGGAAGCCACGCACCCATTTGCGTAGCTTCTCTCGAGCAATGTCCCTGATCTCCGCTGAGGGAGAGTTATGGAAGCCATCAGCTATGTGAGCCTGGCAGACCGTACAGTTCAGCGGGTCCCAGAATTTCAAATCCCCTTTCTTGTTAGCACAAGGGGCGTGAGTCCTGCAAGCCGTATGCCCGTAGAAGTGCGGGCGTTTCACAGCGCAGAAGTCGAAGTCACACTTCATCTGCTCCTCCTGTGGAAGAAAGAGAAAATGAGTATGGGGGAGTCATAAGAATGGCTCTTAATCTAAGTTAATATTAATCAATAATTTTAACTTAATGAAGGGTGTGATGCATAGAGATTGAAGTAGTAAAGAAAACATACTCCATGCATCCCGCCCGGCTGGCTACCGCAAGCTTTATCCTTGGATAATCCGAGATGGCCGAAGGCACAGGATAGTATTTCTTAGAAGTCCATAGGGCAATGGAATTCCATGGAAAATGCCAAGGATAAGTTTGGGACCGAGGCCACTCAGTCCCAAATTAGGGGGCTAACAGGTCCCTTAGGGTAACTGCTTCCGGCAACCAGCCGCGCTAAGATACACGCAGCATGCTGGAATTTTGAAGAATGCAAAGAGACAGCATGATTACTAATAGAACAGTACCAAGGCACTGATCTAATAGCGTAAACAGGCCATCTGTTTTCAGTGTAGGGCTATCAGTATTCATATGATAGCTAGTAGAAGGGGGTGCAAGTAGTCTTGACGCCTCCGGGGGGTTCCGGCAGACCTCCGGCACGCCGGAGGCCGCTCCAGCAGAGTTTCTGGCATTAGAACAGACAATATATAAGTCAAGAGTAATACCAGGGTGCCGGCCTCCGGCACAACGGCGGCACGCCGGCAGAGGAACGGTGGATCCGGCAGTCGGAGGATGCCGGATTGGTGACTGGGACAAGGATGGTTATAGCGGAACCAGGTTGCCGGCAATGGATGCCGGCACTCCGGTGGCCGACCGGCAGGCGGACGGCGAAGCTAGGAGGAAGGAGGAGAGCCATCGGCAGGAAGCCGGCGGCGGTCGGCAGTCCCCCGGCACGTGGGGGGCTGGCGGCATGAGGGTAAGGGGAGAGTCACCAAGGTAGGAGGCGGGTATCGCCGACAGTGGAGGCGGCAAGGGACCGGCACCCGGATAGTGAGAGAGACAGGGGGAGGGATGTAAGAAGTCCAGTCATGGACTCCCAGACATCCCCCCCTGAGAGGGTGTACCCATGATAGAGGCTGGCTCTATCCCCCAGAAGCAGGGGTCTCAGAGGACCGGGAGCTAGGGTAGCCCAAGGGAGGGCTAGGGGACACCCAAAGAGGGGGAGACCTCTACATACAGAACACATCCAGTGGCTAACCCCATAGGACACTATGAAGGGTATATGTACCAGAGCGGACTGCACATAGAAGCTCAAGGTAGCCCTATCACTCCACCCTAAGGAGGAGTTGTAGGGCAGGGGACAGATGGGTATAGACTAACCTAAGTGTAGGCTAGGCTATACAAGAGATAGGTGGGGAGGGGAGAAGAGAAGAGTCTTCCATGGAAGGGGTTCTGTACCAGAGCGGCCACTAGGGAAAGGGAGGACACTCCCTAACCTAAGATAAGGCAGCCTGGCTGAAACGGTGCATGGGTACAGTTTCAGCAGGGGACAGAATAACCTTTCCAAAACCTAACCTAGAGCAGGGCTAAAAGCCCTGAACTAGGAAAGATAGAAGACATATCGCTATCGCAGGACAGTCATAGACTAGTCTTAGCCATAGAGGAAGGGCTAGCCGTTCCTCACTCTTGGACGCAATCCTAAGGGGGGTTCATTCCCTTAGGGAGGACTGAGAGGCGATAATATACTCCGTTAGGCGCTTGATCCCTTTACTTAGTAAGGGAATCAAGGCTAAACAGAGGGAATGCCAAGGGCAGGGGGATGAAGGAAGCATATAGGGGTCCTACAAGTAGGTTAGGTTAGGAAGGGACACTAACTAACCTATCCCCTATATGGTCCCTGAAGGCGAAAAACACTTGCATCACAGTCGAAAGTATTGTAAAATAATGCCACTATCTTCATAACTTAGCCTAGGATCACTAATAAAATCATGCATGAACACTGATATATAGGCGCTCTGGCCTGGGGGCTATAGTAGCCTACTGGTATGAGGTCAATCGATGACCTATAAAAAGTGTCAAAACACGATATAAAAGTTCCTAGCTATGAAGACTAAATAAACTAATGTTATCGATTAGTAAATAAGGCCGGAAGCGTTGTTGTGGCTAACTAAATAAGGCATGCATAACAACAACGACGCCATAAAATGGCGGGTCCGGTAGAGGCACAGCTCTGCCACAAAACACCAAAAATCTCGGAAAGTAATATTTACTTTACGGTCAGAGCTTAACTAAACAATACTGGAACCTTGTACTCAACTTTCCAGAAGAAGGCGAGGCCGAAGGTAGCGACATAACGTAGATGCAAAGCGATAAGTAAGGCACAGGGAAAATCCGTCTAAGTAGGGCGAGCTACTGAACAAAGGATGAAGACGGTCGTGACGTCATTTAAGCAATGGCGCCCGTTTGTTTACGTCTCGAGTACCAGAAGTAGCCACGGATGAGATTAGCTATGGAACGGCTCCCAGCTATTCTCAGCCCTTACACACCGAAGCATTAACTCTGTTCGGGGTGTAGATAGCTATGTGGCGCGTTAATACATGCGTCCCCTGTTGATATACGATGTCTTAAAAGGGAAACCTTTAGGATACTCGCTCCAGAAGTTAGAATTCTGTGATAACCTGTGGTTAAATTCTCTGGGAATATCTTAGTAGTTATTTACCCAAGGAAGCTACCAAAAAGGAACCTTCCATCAGGACGCCATGGCTTGAGCCCAAAAATACTGATAGCCCTACACTGCAAACAGATGGCCTGTTTACGCTATTAGATCAGTGCCTTGGTACTGTTCTATTAGTAATCATGCTGTCTCTTTGCATTCTTCAAAATTCCAGCATGCTGCGTGTATCTTAGCGCGGCTGGTTGCCGGAAGCAGTTACCCTAAGGGACCTGTTAGCCCCCTAATTTGGGACTGAGTGGCCTCGGTCCCAAACTTATCCTTGGCATTTTCCATGGAATTCCATTGCCCTATGGACTTCTAAGAAATACTATCCTGTGCCTTCGGCCATCTCGGATTATCCAAGGATAAAGCTTGCGGTAGCCAGCCGGGCGGGATGCATGGAGTATGTTTTCTTTACTACTTCAATCTCTATGCATCACACCCTTCATTAAGTTAAAATTATTGATTAATATTAACTTAGATTAAGAGCCATTCTTATGACTCCCCCCATACTCATTTTCTCTTTCTTCCACAGGAGGAGCAGATGAAGTGTGACTTCGACTTCTGCGCTGTGAAACGCCCGCACTTCTACGGGCATACGGCTTGCAGGACTCACGCCCCTTGTGCTAACAAGAAAGGGGATTTGAAATTCTGGGACCCGCTGAACTGTACGGTCTGCCAGGCTCACATAGCTGATGGCTTCCATAACTCTCCCTCAGCGGAGATCAGGGACATTGCTCGAGAGAAGCTACGCAAATGGGTGCGTGGCTTCCAGAAGAATGCCACCGGACCGTACCTGGCCACTGAAGAATTGAGGTCACTTCTGTTCCCAAAGGCCTCCCCTGATTCTGTGGTGCCCAAGGATTTGATCTCCACTGTCCAAATTACGGTGGAACCTGATGTAGTCATGGCCCAGTCCATGCACGATTGCCGCCTAGATTCCGATGATGACGAACACATGTCGGATGTCTCGGAGGGTACGGAGAAGACCCTCATGGCTCAAGGAGCTGAAGATGACGAAGACCAGGTGGAATACGCCGAGTCGGAGCAAGAGGTCGCTCCTCCTTCCATCTCCGCCCCTACTCCTACACCGACGGAAGTGTCTCTCCCGTCTACCTCCACGACCCCGGAACCCTCATCATCCACTCAGGAAATGATCCGGTTGATTAGAGCCGTCATGGACGACAAGTTAAAGGAGAATCAGGAGTTCATCAGGTCCATGATGGGACCCAAAGAACCGAAGAAGATCTCGGTTAAGGATCTCCCCGCTTGCTCTCATGCCAACCCATGGAGGTATGCTGAGCATATGGTGATAGCGACCGGCAGAATCTTTGTCAGCGACAAGATCGGCTCGGTCCCCCTGGAAGATGTGGAATTCTTCCCAAATTTTGAGGCCTACCCGGACAGTTACGTCCGACTTCGCTCTGAACCTGCCTCTAAAGAAGAGACCGAACCGAAAGAAGAGATAGTGTTCGATCTCGCGAAGGCCCAGGCTATGCTAGCCAACACGTTCAAGAGTAGGGGTTTTACCTGCTCTAAGCTTCCGGCCCTGAGCGAGAAGCACCCTACCTACGTCGCACCTGAAAATGCGGTACTTCCATTCATGGAAAAGGCCTTCGCTGCGTGCCTTAAAGCTGTGGAAGAGGGGAAAGCCTGCCCTGCACTGGAGGAGTGCAGACCCTTCTCCATAGTTACCCCCCCTGACGCTCGACACTGGAAGGACATCCAGCATACTTTCGTCGTGGGAAAGCTAGATCCTGACGTCGCCGGACGTCAGTTTAATGAAGACCTCCCGAAACTTAACGATCACCTCCTTCGTCGGGAACAAGATACGAAGGAGAGGCTCGTAGCATCTATGTCCCACCAGGTCCAACTTGACATTATGGCCTGTGACACCAGAGTACCAGACCACTACATGGTACTTGCCAAATCCCACATGGCAACCCTGGTGAAGGACATGTACCACTTCATGAAGGCTCGGAGAGCCTGTCGTGAATTCGTGTTCGCAGGTGCCACTGTGAAACACGAACCCCGGAGGCTGATTTCCTCCAACATCTGGGGCAAACACCTCTTTCCTTCTGACCTTGTGAAGGAGATCACCGACAAAGCCGCCACGGAGAATAGGAACCTTCTCCACAAGTGGGGCATGTCAAAGAAGAGGAAATCCTCTCAGGACGACGGACCTCAACCTAAGAGGAAATCTTCGAAACAGAAACCCCAACAACGTCAACCAAGACGTCAGTTTCCGGGACCCGCTACCTCCCAAGTGGCAGTTCAGCCACAACAGACCTTTCAACTGGTCACCCAACCGGTGTTGTCACAGTCACCGGTCTTCACCCCTGCTTTCGAGCAACAGACGACTACCTTTCGTCCCAAAGGTAGAGGCTCAAACAGAGGTGCAGGCAGAGACGCGTCTCGCCGTCCCTCCAGAGGCAGAGGAGGAAAGGGAGCTAGCGGCCGAGGCAGCAAGCCCTCGGGACACCAGAAGCAATGAAGTGCTTCCGGTGGGAGGAAGACTCCGCCAATTCCAGGATCGTTGGACCTTCGATCCCTGGGCACACAGCATCGTCAAGAAGGGTCTAGGCTGGAGTTGGACTCAACCACCCCCAACATTCCAGCAGTTCTTCCAACAATCAACCCCCCTTCTGGAAGAATATGTCCTAGATCTCTTGAACAAGAAGGTGATAAGGAAGGTAAAGTCCACCAGGTTCCAAGGGAGACTGTTTTGTGTCCCCAAGAAAGACTCCGACAAACTCAGAGTCATTCTGGACTTATCCCCCCTCAACAAGTTCATAGCGAACGACAAGTTCAAGATGCTGACTCTTCAACAAATAAGGACCCTTCTGCCTCGAGGTTCCTACACGGTCTCCATAGACCTGGCGGATTCCTACTGGCACGTTCCAATGAACCATCACGCTTCCTCCTACCTAGGATTTCGACTCCAAAGGAAAAGCTACGCCTTCAGGGCCATGCCCTTCGGCCTCAATGTGGCCCCTCGGATCTTCACAAAGCTGGCGGACGCCATAGTACAACAGCTCCGCCTCCGAAACGTCCAGGTGATGGCCTACCTCGACGACTGGCTAGTTTGGGCTCCATCGCCCGAGGATTGTGTAAAATCCTGCAACAAAGTCACCCAGTACCTAGAACACCTGGGATTCAAGATAAACGAGAAGAAATCTCGCCTCTCTCCAGCTCAGAAGTTCCAGTGGTTAGGAATCCAATGGAACCTTCAGTCACACCGCCTTTCCATCCCCCAGAAGAAAAGGAAGGAAATAGCAGGGTCTGTCAAGCGACTACTAAAATCCAAACGGATTTCAAGACGCCAGCAGGAACGAGTTCTAGGCTCTCTACAGTTCGCCTCAGTAACAAACCCAGTGCTTCGTGCACAGCTAAAGGATGCCGCGGGAGTCTGGAGACGTTCTGCATCCATCGCTCGAAGAGACCTCAAGAGACGGCTCCCAAACAGACTTCGACTTCTCCTCAAGCCGTGGTCGGAAGCAAAGGCCCTGAAAAGGTCCATTCCTCTTCAACACCCACCTCCATCACTCAACATCCACACGGACGCTTCGCTGGAGGGTTGGGGAGGTCACTCCCACCAAAAACAGGCTCAAGGCACCTGGTCTCCCCTGTTCAAGACGTTCCACATCAACATCTTGGAGGCCATGGCGGTCCTTCTAACTCTGAAGAAACTATCCCCGCCTCCCTCGATCCACATTCGTCTAACCCTAGACAACTCGGTGGTAGTCCGATGTCTCAATCGCCAAGGCTCAAGATCGCCCCAGATAAATCAGGTGCTTCTCCCAATCTTCCGTCTGGCAGAGAAGAAGAAGTGGCACCTGTCTGCAGTTCACCTACAAGGATTCCGCAATGTGACAGCGGATGCTCTATCTCGAACAAACCCGATAGAGTCGGAATGGTCTCTAGACGCAAGATCATTCTCCTTCATCTCTCACCAAGTCCCAGAACTTCAGATAGATCTCTTCGCAACGAGCGACAACAATCAACTTCCTCGGTATGTGGCCCCATACGAGGACCCCAAGGCAGAAGCAGTGGATGCCATGTCACTGGACTGGAACAGATGGTCCAAGATCTACCTGTTCCCTCCCACCAACCTTCTGCTGAAAGTCCTCTCCAAACTGAGAACCTTCAAAGGGACAGCGGCCCTAGTGGCTCCCAAGTGGCCCCGGAGCAACTGGTACCCCCTGGTCCTGGAGCTGCAGCCCAAGCTGATCCCTCTCCCGGGCCCAGTTCTCTCCCAACAAGTACAGAAGTCGACTGTCTTCGCTTCATCATCGAAAATCAAGGACCTTCATCTCATGATTTTCTCTCCCTAGCCGCAAAGAAGAGGTTTGGGATCTCGAAGAAAAGTCTAGACTTCCTCGAGGAATACAAGACCGAATCCACAAGACGGCAATACGAATCATCCTGGAGAAAATGGGTCTCTTTCGTCAAGACAAAAAATCCTAAAGAAATCACAATTGATTTCTGCTTGTCCTTCTTCATTCACCTTCATGGACAAAGATTAGCAGCCAATACGATTTCAACCTGCAAATCGGCCTTGACCAGACCAATTCTGTATGCCTTCCAAATTGAACTGTCCAGCGACATCTTCAATAAACTACCGAAAGCATGTGCTCGTCTACGCCCAGCACCCCCACCGAAACCGATCTCCTGGTCATTAGACAAGGTGCTCCATTTCGCCTCCAACTTGGATAATGATTCATGCCCTCTCAAGGATCTGACTCAGAAAGTTATATTTCTCTTTGCTCTTGCTTCGGGAGCCCGAGTCAGCGAAATAGTGGCATTATCAAGAGAAGAGGGTCACATCCTGTTTACTGTTCTTATCCCAGGTGAAATGTCATAGTTGTCACACAAGTGCCGCATGCCCTGAGCATGATGTGTTTTAATCAAAGACTAACGTTCCTCGAGAACGAGTGCCTACTAATAAATTTGAAATTCCTTTTCAGATTCAAGAGCAAGTCTTTATTACTATGTACATCATAATTACTGTAAATGAACTTTACTTATTGCTGCAATTCATTTAATTTCTGCATTTGTGAAATAAAATTTCTATTTTATTACCTGTGCGTCTCAATCAGCTCCTACTTACTATGAAATACATGCCTGTCATAGTTTTATTATCCCCTTTCCTTATGGTTCATGGAGAAATTAAGATACTAACTCTTAATTTATATTCACTCTGATTATGTAATGTTCCAATACGAATACTTACTCTTCATACCCTGGAGATGAAACCAACCTTCTCAGCACACAGTGTCCAACCACCACTGGTCTGCTCTCAGAATGTTCCTATACGAATGCCAAACATTCAGCTTCGTCTCCAAGTTCTTCAAGTTCTTCTATCAGGGTGAATAGCCCTTCAATACCACTTTGACGTCGGCATGGCCCGTGGGAACTTCACTGCCAAGGGGGGCAGGAAGATTCTTCCCTACGGTTCTTTACTAAGATTACTATGCTATTTTGTCAATGCCCTTGGTACTTACTAATAGGGGAAAATCTACCACGATACATTGATTCTCTGGTATTCTTCCATCAGGACGCCATGGCTTGAGCCCAAAAAACGGATTTTGAGCGAAGCGAAAAATCTATTTTTGGGTGAGATAGCCATGGCGTCCTGATGGACCCTCCCTGCTACTTCGTCCAGTTTTTAGGTCCCACCCTGCTCTGCTGTATCATGGTGATCGGCAAGCAACTGGCTTCAGGATGAAGACGGTCGTGACGTCATTTAAGCAATGGCGCCCGTTTGTTTACGTCTCGAGTACCAGAAGTAGCCACGGATGAGATTAGCTATGGAACGGCTCCCAGCTATTCTCAGCCCTTACACACCGAAGCATTAACTCTGTTCGGGGTGTAGATAGCTATGTGGCGCGTTAATACATGCGTCCCCTGTTGATATACGATGTCTTAAAAGGGAAACCTTTAGGATAATCGCTCCAGAAGTTAGAATTCTGTGATAACCTGTGGTTAAATTCTCTGGGAATATCTTAGTAGTTATTTACCCAAGGAAGCTACCAAAAAGGAACCTTCCATCAGGACGCCATGGCTATCTCACCCAAAAATAGATTTTTCTCTTCGCTCAAAATCCGTTATATATATATATATATATATATATATATATATATATATATATATATATATATATATATATATATATATATTTGGGCTCAAGCCATGACGTCCTGGTGGAAGGTTCCTTCGGTAGCTTCCTTGGGTATATTTAACCCTGGATAGGTACGCTCCTCGTACACCCCTTTAAGGGTATACTCGGACGCGAACGACCCCGACGCCAAAAAAAATTCTTGAAAAATCAGTTTTTACAGTAACCTTTTTTCTTTTGCCAAAAAAAACTTCAATGAATGCTTAAAACAACTGTAAAGATAAATACTACTCATCTGCAGAAAAACTATTTATTATAAATATTTTAAAAAATTAAGTAGAAAAAAAAAAGACCTGACATAAAAATTCATAAAAAAAAAGTTTATACATATATACACAAATCCTTTTAGGAATTGATTCTTGAATGTTTAGGACACATCTTGATGTATTTTGGATGAAGTCAGACCCATGGAGGTGAAGATCTGAAATGAGAAAAAAAGGGTAACTTTTTTTGGCCAAAAAAATGTGTCCAAATTTCATGAATTTTTTTGGGTACCCAAATGAAATAGGAAGTGGCTAATTTTTTTTAGGGAATAAACATATGTTATCCTAAAATAGAAATATGTAAAAAAATCTTCATTATTTTGTAAATTACATTTATATCAGGGGCCATATCTAAAGGTAATTTTTTGAGTACTTAGAAATTTCGTAAAAAAATACATATATTTAATATATATGATATTTATGCAGGTAAAAATATACTAAAATATCACAAATTCTATAGGGAACAAGAATATATATAGATAGGGCAGCTTACGCTTCGGATATGTCCACAAAATGGCCGCCAACCACACTGACTCAGACTCCCTAATCTGCCACTTGAAATGTAGGAAGGGTATGTCAATTTCAAGGTGTTATTTACTAATCTAATTATTATTGGATATGCATAAAAATTGTATGGTGGGTTGCTGGATAATTGTCGATTATTTTACGACTATAAAATTAAAATTCTGACCCAAAAAAATTTTTTTGAAGGGAAATAAAATCGAAAAAAAAAATGTAAAACAATATAATATTTTAGCTAAAAAAATTTGATGATATTCAATCAGAAAAGAAGTAAACAAAATTTTCCGACAAATAAACATCTAGAGGAATCATTACTCTGTGATAGTTCCTTAGTACGTAGTAATTTTGAAAGAATTGGGAAAAAACGAAAAAATGGCAATCACCGGAAAATCGAACACATACCTATATATACGCCATACCTGGCTAAAAAAAAAGATAGGCATGGGTAGCCAGATCATCTAGAAACACTTTCCAACACTATAAAAATATAAGTTTTGCGACACTACTTGCCAATTCCTTACGGTAACATGACTAAGCAAAAAAATGCAAAACAAATAAAAAGGGGCACTCGCGGAAAAATGGCTAACATTCTAATATACGGCATTTCAGAAAAAAAAATTCAGCCACGTGCTAGGCAAACCATCAAGGCACATTTTCCGACAAATAAACATCTAAATGAATCATTACTCTGTGATAGTTCCTTAGTACGTAGTAATTTTGAAAGAAATGGGAAAAAACGAAAAAATGGCAATCACAGGAAAATCGAACACATACCTATATATACGCCATATCTGGCTAAAAAAAAGATAGGCATGGGTAGCCAGATCATCTAGAAACACTTTCCAACACTATAAAATTATAAGTTTTGCGACACTACTTGCCAATTCCTTACGGTAACATGACTAAGCAAAAAAATGCAAAACAAATAAAAAGGGGCACTCGTGGAAAAATGGCCATTCTAATATACGGCATTTCAGAAAGAAAAATTTCAGCCACGTGCTAGGCAAACCATCAAGGCACATTTTCCGACAAATAAACATATAAATGAATCATTACTCTGTGATAGTTCCTTAGTACGTAGTAATTTTGAAAGAAATGGGAAAAAATGAAAAAATGGCAATCACAGGAAAATCGAACACATACTTATATATACGCCATATCTGGCTAAAAAAAAAAATAGGCATGGGTAGCCAGATCATCTAGAAACACTTTCCAGCACTATAAAAATATAAGTTTTGCGACACTACTTGCCAATTCCTTACGGTAACATGACTAAGCAAAAAAATGCAAAACAAATAAAAAGGGGCTGTTACGAACTCCCTCTAGAAGGAAGCCATAACGGGTTCTTTTATCTTATTCACAAATCCAGTGACAAAAACTCAAATCAGTAGGAACGAGGAAAACCAGAAAGACACAAGGGCAAAAATTTCACAATATTTATTACAACAATAAAGGTACTAACACTGATGGCCCACAAAAAGTAATAAATTGATTAAGTCCAAAATGCCATCGATAAACTCAATGAGTCACCTAATGCTAAAACTAAACCCTACTCATAGTGAGGAAATCAAATCTTTAATGTAAAGGTATCCAAAAGCCTTTACCCACCACGCTAACCTATTACTAAACAGAAAGGAAAGAAGTGGAAGAACATACAAAAAGAAACAATAATCCTACCTATATCACAATCTAAACCTTAATATTAAAGTACATAATCTTACAACACTCATATTAAACCTTCATCAGCTTTGACAATAGTTAAAGGCACAAATATATTGGTCCTATGACACAGACCGGTACTGATATAGACGAGTCCATCTGCTGCTCAAAAATATGGTCACAAGTCGTCACTCTCATCAGTAGAACAGCCCTCCACAACCGTTGGTGGATATGCACTTTCAGTCTATGGCTCGACAAAATACAGGGATGTTCCTCTTACCTGAGAGAAGCCTCCCTACTTGCTCCAACAAGACCACTCTGGTGCTGATACAGTAGATATAGCCATCCAAGATGAAAAAGGCTCTCGAGCCCTGCTCTACACAAAACTGCCAATGTCCAAGATAAGCAGTAGAACACTTGAATCACAGTTGCAAGTCTTGTTCTCGCACGTAGCTTCACAGGTAAACTGCCTTCCACATTAAGAAGCAGCTCAATGACAAATTGTATATATAATCCACAAAAGCAGATCAGCAGCTCCAGAGTCTTCAACAGCCTTGAACTCCACTCTCGAGAATACTTTAGGAGAGTCACTAGTCACCTCTCCTTACAACACTCCCAGTCACCACAAAGAAAAATAAATGAGTTAAAAATTTGCCAAGGAAGTAAAAATACTGAGGAAGGCCGCACTTCAAAATGCACTCAATAGATGGCGCCACAAAACTTAAGCTTTTTCAACCAAAGCAAATTAAACATTACATTTAAACCAAAGCAAATTAAACACTACATTTAACCAAAATATATGTACTAATGTAAAACCAACAGCAAAATACTTAATTTAGCTTTACAAAATTGTAAACAAAATAACAATGAAAGCCATCAGTGCAAAAAGGCAAAACAACAAAATTTTACTTTAAAATTACGTTACTGCCTGACAGGGGCACTCGCGGAAAAATGCCCAACATTCTAATATACGGCATCTCAGATGAAAAAAAAAGACATGCAGGTGTTAGCCCAACCATCAAGGCACACTTTCTAACACATAAACATGAAAAAAAAATCAATAATATACGGCAATTCCTTACTACGTAGTAAATTTTTACAAATATTGAAAAAAAAACAGAAATTGGCAACCGCAGTTAAATACCCAATATACCAATAACTACGTCGTATCTGACAAAAACAAAATCACGCATGGGTAGCCAGATCATCTAGACACACTTTCCAACACTAAAAAAGCAAAAGTTTTACGACACTATTTGGCAATATCTTACGGAAAAATGACTTGGCAAAAAAATGAAAAAAAATGAAAAAGGGGCACTCGCGGTAAAATGCCCGACATTCTAATATACGGCATCTCAGATAAAAAAAAAAGACATGCACGTGTTAGCCCAACCATCAAGGCACACTTTCTAACACATAAACATGAAAAAAAAATGAATAATATACGGCAATTCCTTACTACGTAGTAATTTTTACAAATATTGAAAAAAAACAGAAATTGGTAACCGCAGTTAAATACCCAATATACCAATAACTACGTCGTATCTGACAAAAACAAAGTCACGCATGGGTAGCCAGATCATCTAGACACATTTTCCAACACTAAACAAGCAAAAGTTTTACGACACTATTTGGCAATATCTTACGGAAAAATGACTTGGCAAAAAAATGAAAAAGATGCACTCGCGGTAAAATAGTCCTCGTGGTGATGAACGACATTTTAACTAAAAAAAAAAATCATGCACATGGTAGCCAAACAATCCACCAAGACTTTCCACAACTGATAACCTATACAAGTTGCACCATTCTACGACAATTTCATAATACGTAATAACTTTGATAATTATGCAAACTACCTTAGAAGGGTAAACTCGGTCGCGCTCGACCCCGACGCGTCTCAGAAATCGGGGAAGGAGTACAGCTACAGCAATGCACATCTGGACACTACTAGAGCGTGTAGGGGAGACACCTCCTGCAGGTCGATCACCCACAAATTCAGTCACGGGGGTGAGTCACGTGAGAAAAACCTGTTTTTTTTTTACGCTCGGGGTCGCGAACGACCCACCGTACCTATCCAGGGTTAACTACAAGGATATTCCCAGAGAATTAAACCACAGGTTATCACAGAATTCTAACTTCTGGTGCGAGTATCCTAAAGGTTTCCCTCTAAGATATCATATATCAACAGGGGACGTATGTATTAACACGCCACATAGCTATCTGCACCCCATATAGAGTTAACACTTCGATATGGAAAGGTGGAGAATAACTGGGGAGCCGTTCCACAGTTACACTCATCCGTGGCTGCTTTTGGTACTCGAAACGTAAACAAACGGGCGCCATTGCTAAATGACGTCACGTCCGTCCTCATCCTTCTGCTTGTAGCGCCTTGCTCTGGATGGATTTCCCCTTGTGCGATTTTCATTGACTTACATCGCCGTTACGTCTTTACCTTCAGCCTCGCCTTCTTCTGGAAAGTTGAGTACCAGGTCCCAGTATTGTTTAAATAAGCTCTAGCCGTAAAGTAACTTCTACTTTTCGTTAAATATTGTGTTTTGTGGTAGAGCTGTGCCGCTACCGGACGCGCCATTTTATGGCGTCGCTGTTCTTTTGCATGCCTTATTTAGCTAGCCAGAACAGCTTTATCCGGCCTCTTACCTAATTGATATTGTTAGTTATTTAGTCTTCATAGCTAGGAACTACGTATATCGTGTTTTAACGCTCTACTACTCGGTCGTCGTTCGACCCCATACTAGATCGCTAGCTTAGCCCCTAGGCTAGATAGCCTAGCACTTGTGTTCATGCATGATATATTCCAGTGATCTTAGGTTAAGTTATGAAGATTGTGGCATTATTTATCATACTGTTAACTGTGATGTAAGTGTTTTTGCCTTCAAGGACCATATAGGGGATCGGTTTGATTGCGTTCCTTTCTAACCTAACCTAAATGTAGGAACCCCTATGTGCTCCCTCAATCCCTTGCCTGCGGGCATTCCCTCTTTGTGGCCATGCTTCCCCTTCTATATAGGGGAATCTTGTCCACAATCAGAGTATTTATCGCTTCTCTGTGTACCCTAAGGGAACGATCCCCCCTTAGGGTTGCGACCGAGAAAGAGGAACGGCTCTGCCCTTCCACAGTTGCATCCGGTTGGGTTACTCATCCCTTCCTGCAACTTGCGATGTGTCTTTCAGCCTACCTAGCCTAGGAATTAACACTCCTTATCTAGGTTAGGCTTTGGGGGGGGGGGGAGGGGCTAGTTCTGTACTTTTATAGTTTGAGACGGTACCCTTGTACCAATCTCATTCTGGTTACCTATCCTAGGCTAGGGAGCGTTCTCCCTATCCTTGGTGGCCGTTCTTGTACAGAGCCTCCTCTATGAAAGACCCCTCTTCTTCTCCCTCCCCACCTATCCCTTTGGTGTAGGCTTGCCTATACACATCTGTCCCTAGTCCTACAACTCCTCCCTTGGGTGGAGTGATAGGGCTATCTTGCTCTCTTGCTGAGCTGGCCGCTCTGGTACACATACCCTTCATAGCGTTCTATGGGGGTAGCCACTGGCAGCGGTTTGTCCAGCAGGGGGTTCCCCCTCTTGAGTGGACTCTAACCCTCCCTTGGGTTACCCCAGGCACCCGGCCGACTGCCGGCCCCCTGCCATTGGATGCTAGGAGTATCTACTCCTGTCATGTGTGCACTCTCTCCGGAGGGATGCCGGAGGGGTATGTGGTCTTACCCCTCCAATCCCTCCTTACCTTTCTCTCCATCTATCCTGGTGCCGGTCCCTTGCCGCCTCTACTGCCGGCGATACCGCCTTACACTCTGGTGACACTCTTTCATAAGATACCCTCCCTCCTCTAAGTCGTCAGCCTTCCGTGTGCCGGGGGCTGCCGCCTTCTGTCGGCATACAACCGATGTCCCACCCCTCCCTTTACCTAGTTTCAGCTGGCCGACCTTCAGGGCCGGCCACCGGCGTGCCGGCATTGATTGCCGGCGGCCTGGGTATACCGCCATATACATAATTATCTTATGAACTGATCCAGCTCACCAAGCCGTCAGCCTTCGGCTGCCAGAGCCTCCGCCTCCCGCCGGCGACCCGCCGCTGTGCCGGCGGTCGCCAAGATGGTATTATCCTTAGATACTCAATGTGTCTGTCTTGATGCCTTCCACCCTGCTGGATCGGCCTCCGGCATGCCGTCGGCCTGCCGGCACCCTCCGGAGACGCCAAGGGACATGCACCCCTTCTCATACCTGCCGACAACATGCCGACAGTCCTCACACTGCAGCCAGATGGCTTAGCCACTTCTATATATAGGTATTTTCTTACCATCTAAAATTGTGGCTTTGCTGTCTTCTTGCACATTACAATATTCCAGCATACTCTGTGTGTCTTAGCACAGCCAATTGCCAGAGCCTATATCTAATACGGGGTCTCCTATTACCCTTCTACCCCAGGGAACTGAGTGGTCTCAGTCCCTGATACACCTCGCAGGCAATTTCTGTTAGAGGCTTAGCTTCTACCCACCACGGTTTATCCACATGGATTTCCGTTTTGTGTCCTTCGGCCAAAAAAGAAATTGCCTAATGATAAGGTTACGGTAACCGACTGGGCGGGATTCACAAGTATGTGTCTATCTACTTCCTTTCCCGCTCTCTACCCTCAAACATTATAATACTTATGAATTATTTAATGTTAAATAAAATTTTGATTACTTAATCTTAATCTTAGAGTAATATAAGTCATTCTTATGCCTTCCATGTACTCATGATCTCTTTCTTTTACAGGAGGAGTATATGAAGTGCGAAAGCAACTTCTGCGGAGTGAAACGCCCGGACTTCTACGGGCACAAGGCGTGTCGGACCCACGCCCCCTGCGCCGCCAAGAAAGGCGACCTTGAATTCTTGGACCCGCAGCACTGTACAGTCTGCAAGAGTCGTCTGGTCGAAGCGTTTGACGATCCTCCTTCAGCGGAGGCAAGGGACAACGCTCGGGAGAAGCTATGCAAGTGGGTGCGTGGCTTCCAGAAGAATGCCACCGGACCATATCTCGCCACCGAAGATTTGAGGGCCTTGCTGTTTCCGAAGGCATCAAAAGACTCAGTGGTCCCCAGTGATCAGATTCCCACTGTCCAGATAGTGGTGGAACCTGATATTGTCATGGCCCAGTCCATGCATGAGTGCCGTCTAGATTCTGACAACGCAGAACGTATGTCGGAAGTTTCGGAAGGAACAGAGAGGAACCTCATGGGCGAGGAGCTCAACTATGAGGAAGATCAGGTGGAATACCCTGATTCGGAGCATGAGGTCGCTCCCACTCCTACCCCCGCACCGACTCCTACACCGACCGAGGAATCCGTTCCTTCGACTTCTGCCACCCCGGATCCTCTCCCATCAGGCACTCAGGAGGTCTTCAAGATGCTTGAAGCCCTCATGGATAAAAAACTTCGCGAGACCCACGAGCTATTCAGGTCTAACTTAGGAAGTTTTAAACAACCGAAACGGATTTCGGTTAAGGACCTCCCTGCTTGCTTGGATACTAACCCATGGAGGTATACCGAGCACATGCCGATCACCACTGGCAAGATCTTCATCAGTGAGAAGGTCGGCTCGATCGTGTTGGAAGAAGTGAAATTCTTCCCGAATATCGAGGCTTATCCGGACTGTTACGTCCGGCTCAGGTCCGAACCCGCCTCTAAAGAAGAGACCGAACCGAAGGAGGTAATTGTGTTCGATCTCACGAAGGCCCAGGCTATGCTAGCCAATACGGTGAAGAGTAGGGGCTTCACCAATTCCAAGATGCCGGCGCTTAGCAAAAAGCACCTTTGTTGCGCCGAACAATGCGACCTTCCCCTTTATAGAAAAGGCCTTCACTGCGGTATTGAAAGAAGTGGAAGAAGGGAAACCTTGCCCTGTACTGGAGGAGTGCAGACCCTTCTCCCTTACTGTTCCCCCTGATGATAGACACTGGAAAAACGTCCAGTCAACATTCACAGTGGGGAAGTTAGAGCCTGACGTTGCCGGTCGTCAGTTTAATGAGGACCTCCCAAAGCTCAATGATCACCTCCTTCGTAGGGAACAAGATACGAAGGAGAGGCTTGCCGCATCGCTGTCCCTCCAGGTACAGCTTGAAGTCATGGCCGGAGACACTAGAATCCCGGACTTCTACATGGTCCTAGCCAAAACGCATTTGGCAACGGTAATGAAGGACCTGTACAGCTTCACTAGGGCTCGCAGAGCCTGTCGTGAATTCGTGTTCGCGAACGCGACGGTGAAACACGAACCCCAGAGGCTGATTTCCTCCAATATCTGGGGTAAATACCTCTTTCTATCCTCCTTGGTGAAAGAGATCGCTGACAAGGCCGCCACAGAGAACAGGAACCTTCTCCATAAGTGGGGCATGTCGAAGAAAAGGAAATCCTCTCAGGACGATGGCCCTCAACCTAAGAGGAAACCTCAAAAGCCCAAACCCCAGCAACGTCAACAGAGACGGCAGTTTCCGGGTTCCGCTACTCCCCACGTGGCAGCTCAGCCACAACAGACCTTTCAGCTGGTCAGCCAACCGGTGGTATCGCAGTCACCGGTCTTCACCCCTGCATTTGAGCAGCACACCACTACCTTTCGTCCCAGAGGTAGAGGCTCAAACAGAGGTTCCGGCAGAGATTCGTCTCGCCGCCCCTCCAGAGGCAGAGGAGGAAGGGGAGGTAGCGGCCGAGGTGGCAAACCCTCGGGAAACCAGAAGCAATGAAGTGCTTCCGGTGGGAGGAAGACTCCGCCAATTCCAGGATCGTTGGACCTTCGATCCCTGGGCACACAGCATCGTCAAGAAGGGACTAGGCTGGAGCTGGACACAACCACCCCCAACCTTCCAGCAATTCTTCCAACAGTCAACCCCCCTCCTGGAAGAGTACGTCCTGGAACTCTTGAACAAGAAGGTGATCAGGAGGGTAAAGTCAACCAGGTTCCAAGGGAGACTATTTTGCGTCCCCAAGAAGGACTCCGACAAACTCAGAGTCATTCTAGACTTATCCCCCCTCAACAAGTTCATTGCGAACAACAAGTTCAAGATGCTGACTCTCCAACAAATAAGGACCCTCCTGCCTCAAGGGGCCTACACGGTCTCCATAGACCTGGCGGATGCCTACTGGCACGTTCCAATGAACCATCACGCTTCCTCCTACGTAGGATTTCGACTCCAAAGGAAAAGTTACGCCTTCAGGGCCATGCCCTTCGGGCTCAACGTGGCCCCACGGATCTTCACCACGCCATCGTCCAACAGCTCCGCCTTCGCTGCGTCCAAGTGATGGCTTACCTAGACGACTGGCTGGTCTGGGCGACATCGCCCGAAGATTGTGTACGATCCTGCAACAAAGTCACCCAGTTCCTAGAACATCTGGGATTCAAGATAAACGCCGAGAAATCTCGCCTCTCTCCAGCTCAGAAGTTCCAATGGTTGGGAATCCATTGGGATCTTCAGTCACACTGCCTTTCCATCCTGCAGAAGAAAAGGAAGGAAATATCAGGGTCTGCTGCAATCCAAATGGATCTCAAGACGACAGCAGGAACAAGTTCTAGGCTCTCTACAGTTCGCCTCTGTGACAAACCCAGTGCTTCGCGCACAGCTAAAGGATGCCGCGGGAGTCTGGAGACGTTCTGCATCCATCGCTCGAAGAGACCTCAAGAGACGGCTCCCAAACAGACTTCGGTTACTCTTAAAGCCATGGTTGGAAGTAAAGGCCCTGAAAAGGTCCATTCCTCTTCAACACCCGCCTCCATCGCTCAACATCCACACGGACGCTTCACTGGAGGGTTGGGGAGGTCACTCCCACCAACGACAGGTTCAAGGAACATGGTCTCCCCTATTCAAGACGTTTCACATCAACATCTTGGAGGCCATGGCGGTCCTTCTCACCCTGAAGAAACTCTCTCCGCCTCCCTCGATCCACATCCGTCTGACTCTGGACAACTTGGTGGTAGTCAGATGTCTCAATCGTCAGGGCTCGAGATCGCCCCAGATAAATCAGGTACTTTTTCCAATCTTCCGTCTGGCAGAAAAGAAGAAATGGCACCTGTCTGCAGTTCACCTACAAGGATTCCGCAACGTGACGGTGGACGCTCTATTACGGACAAACCCAATAGAGTCGGAATGGTCTCTAGACGCAAGATCATTCTCCTTCATCTCTTACCAAGTCCCGGAACTTTAGATCGATCTCTTCGCAACGAGCGACAACAATCAACTTCCTCGATATGTGGCCCCGTACGAGGACCCCAAGGCAGAAGCAGTGGATGCCATGTCACTGGATTGGAACAGATGGTCCAGGATATACCTGTTCCCTCCCCCCAACCTTCTGCTGAAAGTCCTCTCCAAACTGAGAACCTTCAAAGGGACAGCGGCCTTAGTGGCTCCCAAGTGGCCCCGGAGCAATTGGTACCCCCTGGTCCTGGAGCTGCAGCCCATGCTGATCCCCCTCCCGGGCCCAGTTCTCTCCCAGCAAGTACAGAAGTCGACTGTCTTCGCTTCATCACTGAAAGTCAGGGACCTTCATCTCATGATTTTCTCTCCCTAGCTGCAAAGAAAAGGTTTGGGATCTCAAAGAAAAGTCTAGAATTCCTCGAGGAATACAAAACCGAATCCAAACGACGGCAATACGAATCTTCCTGGAGAAATGGGTCTCGTTCGTCAAAGCAAAAAATCCTACGGAAATCACCATTGATTTTTGCATGTCCTTCTTCATTCACCTTCATGGACAAGGCTTAGCAGCCAACACGATTTCTACCTGCAAATCGGCTTTGACTAGACCACTACTGTACGCCTTCCAGATTGATCTGTCCAGCGATATCTTCAATAAACTACCAAAGGCATGGGCTAGACTACGCCCAGCACCTCTGCCAAAACCTATCTCCTGGTCCCTGGACAAGGTGCTCCATTTTACCTCTAACTTGGACAACAATTCGTGCCCTCTCAAGGACCCGACTCAAAAAGTTATCTTCCTTTTTTTGCTCTCGCCTCGGGAGCCCGAGTCAGAGAAATAGTGGCATTATCAAGAGACGAGGGTCATATCCTGTTCGCAGATACAGGAGAACTTACCCTCTTCCCTGATTCGACGTTTCTCGCAAAAAATGAATTACCCAACAAGAGATGGGGCCCCTGGAGAATCTGCCCCCTGAAGGAAGATGTCTCTCTATGTCCAGTGGAGAGGGTCAAGGTCTATCTTCGAAGAACTTCAGACTTCGGTGGAGGTCAACTCTTCAAAGGAGAAACATCGGGTAGCGACCTGTCACTGAAACAACTAAGAGCGAAAATCACCTACTTCATTCGCAGAGCGGATCCTGACAGTACACCCGCAGGTCATGATCCTAGAAAAGTCGCGTCTTCTCTGAATTTCTTCCAGAGTATGGATTTCGAAAGCCTCAAGAGCTTCACAGGATGGAAATCGTTGCGCGTTTTCTTCAAGCACTACGCAAAGTAAGTGCATGAAGTTAAACATTTCGTGGTAGCCGCATGTAGTGTTATGAAACCTGCCGTTTAACTGCATAGAACAGCGAGTTACTTGGGACTTTAACTCTACGGGTGCCTGTGTTGACCCTTGTGTGATA